>NC_070584.1:31663498-31678498 GCF_027409825.1 Scomber japonicus
AGGAAGGGAGGGAGGGAGGGAGGAAGGAAAGAAGGAAGGGAGGGAGAGAGGGAGGAAGGGAGAAAGGAAGGAAGGGAGGGAGGGAGGGAGGAAGGGAGGGAGGGTGGAAAGAAAGAAGGAAGGAAGGAAGGAAATGAGGAAGGAAGGAAGTAACAAAGGAAGGGAGAAAAGAAGGAGGGAAGGAATGAAGAAGGAAGGAAGGAAGGAAGGGAGGAAGCGAGCAAGGAATGAAGAAGGAAGGAAGGAAGGGAGGAAGCGAGGAAGGAAAGAAGGGAGGGAGGGAGGGTGGGAGGGAGGGAGGGAGGAAGGAAGGAAAGAAGGAAGGGAGGAAAGAAGGAAGGGAGGAAGGAAAGAAGGAAGGGAGGAAGGAAGGAAGGAAGGAAGGAGGAACAGAGGAAGGAGAGAAGGAAAGAAGGAAAGAAGTGAAGGAGCAAAGAAGGAGGGAAGGAGGGGAAGACCAAAGGAAAAATTAAAGAAAGAGGAAGGAAGGAGAGAAGGAAGGAAGGAAGGAAGGAACAGTCAAAAGAGATGGGGTCAACTTGACCCGGGAGGACTATAGCTGATTCTAATAGTGACACATTTGCATAACGTCCACAGAAACCTCTCTCTTCTCCTCCAAACATGTTTATTTTAACTCAAATTAAGCTCAACTGTCAAACACAAACAGTGATTGAACAGACTCTTCCTTCCTTCCTTCCTTCCCTCCTTACTCCTTTCTTTCTTTCTTTCTTTCTTTCCTTCCTTCCGTATGAATAACTTGCACTCATCCTTTTTTTGTGGACCAAGTATCAAATTTCTGCTTTTAATCCATTTAGAGAGAATATATTAGAGGATTATGGTAAAAATGTCTAAGTGGTGTAACCATAAAAACTTTGTACCAAATAATTGAACGTTGCTTAAAAACAGTAAATAGTCAATAAAACACCATATCAACTAGTTTGGCATGATCTTACATTATAACTTTTATATTAAATAAAGCTAATGGAATACTATTGTTCTAAATGTTACATTTAATCTGGGTAACCATGGAGATCAGGACACATTTACATTTATTTAACACTCCTGTTGTCCTCAAGTCAAGGAAGTCGAGTCTTTTCCTCCCTCCCTCCTTACTCCTTTTCTTCCGCATTCCTTTCTTTCTTCCTTCCTACCTTCCTTACTTCCTTCCTTTTTTCCTCCCTCCCTTCTTACTCCTTTCCTTCCTTCCCTCCTTCCTGCCTTCCTACCTTCCTTCCTTCCTTCCTTGACCTGAGGACAACAGGAGGGTTAAAGGAGGGTTGCAGTTTGTATGTATAGTTTATAGGTTTGCAAAATTTCAGTTTAAATATATTTTTTTAGGTTTTATTTTATATGCAAAGTCTGAACCTGTCTAAAAATAGTGATGCACATAATATCGATAAGTTCTCCAAAGACAAAAAAACTGATCTATTGGAGTGAAACATATATAAAAAATACCGGTATAGTCCTTTAAAGTGTTCTTTTTGTCTGGCTTGCTCTTCAGTCTCGTCTCTCTCTCTCTGATTTTCGGGGTGAACGGTGAGCTCTCTCCCACCTGTTAATAGAAACAATTGATTGGTGTTCTGCAGCCGGGGTTGAAGCCCACAGGTAAGGGATATTCAACACCGAGGAGGACGAACTCACCTGTGTGTCACTGCAGGCTCGGACCCAAGGACTGAAACATGCCGAGGGTTTCCTGCAGAGCTGAGGGGAATAAATACATCAGGTTTAAATAAAAATATCCTTTAGTGATAATTACTTTATTCTAATAGGAAGCTGTTGTCATGCAAAGACGTAAAGTGCTTTATATGTATAGTAGTAGATTTAAATGAAATGAAATTAAATTAAAAAGTTTGAAGATAAACAGAAATAACTGGTAAAAAAAATAATTAAAAAAAAAAGTTAAAAAAAAAAAAAAAAAAAAAAATATTAAGATCTGGATAAACATCCCAAATTAACATGATGTATTGATTTAATTATTAAAAATAAAAATAAAGAAATAAAATAGTTTAAATTTTAAAAAGTTTGCTGCCAACATGAAAAACTAAGAGTTCAGATTCTCATTTTAATAATTTTTTTAATTTTTAAAAACTTTTACTTATTTATGTATTTTTTTACTCCAGTAAGATTCATCCATTGATATAAAAAGATGCTTTCATGTTATATTATTTCTCATCATTAAATTATACAAAAAATATTATAACAAGATAAGTGTCGACATCATAATTAAAAGAAAAATATGTCATTTTTTTTTACTCTTTTTTTATTTATTTTTATTCTAATTTTAGTTTTTAAATTGAGCTTTTACTATACCTTTATTGTTTTATTTATTTATTATTATATTGTGTGTGATTATATTGTATTTTAATAACTGTGCAGCACATTGGTTCAACTGAGTGCTTTATAAATAAAACTTGACTTATTTGAACATAAGAAAAAAAAACTAGAAATTTCATAAACTTTTTCATTAAGGAAGTTTTTTGGGGACATTAAAGATAAAGTTAATATTCTGTCTGTAACATTAAAAGACAAATAAATAATTTCAGATGTCATACAAAAGTTAAGAAAAAACATTAAACTTATCAATAAAAAAATATACAGTTGGACAGTAAATTATAATGAGCAACAAAGTCATGTAATCTCTTATTTTTTATTTATTTATTTATATTTAAATACTTAAAAATATTTAACAATACATTGAATAGCTCATATTTGCTTTACATTAATATAAGACAGTTGAGTTCAGGTGTAATATTACCTCTCCTTCAGAGTGTGCTCATAAGCAAGATCACACTTATGGTGGTGTTTATATTGTGTGTGTGTGTGTGTGTGTGTGTGTGTGTGTGTGTGTGTGTGTGTGTGTGTGTGTGTGTGTGTGTGTGTGTGTGTGTGTCAAAGATAGGTGGTAAGGGATATCTAACACCTAAGAGGACAGACTCACCTGAAGCCGGTGCCAGTTTTCACTTCCTGTACTTATCGACACCTGCTTCCTGTTGCAAGGAGGAAGTGGCCACGCAGCAACGCCGCCCGAGTGAAACCGGAGAGAGTGTTTGCACTGCTACGCTGGGATTGTGTCGGCAAAAAATCAGCCTCCGGATAAATTATGAATGAGAGTGATGGAGGAGATAAGAGGAGGAGGAGGAGGAGGAGGAGGGAGAGACGGAAAGGGGGAGGAGGAGGAGAGGAGGAGAGGAGGAGGAGAGGAGAGGAGGTATGACGTTATAGTGTTATCTTCTGTTTTACTGAAACAGCTGGAGAGCTGAGGGGGAGATAAATGACACACACACACACACACATACACACACACACACACACACACACACACAGCATGGGGTCGTATCCCTTGTTCTCAACTTCTCACATCGCTACAGTATTAGAAGTATTTAAACCACATCAGCTTAAACATCTGCATTAAACAATTCATATAATATAATATGATATAATAAAGTATAAAAAGTAGATATATGAAGAAGAAGAAGAAGAAGAAGAAGAAGAAGAAGAAGAAGAAGAAGAAGAAGAAGAAGAAGAAGAGACTAATTTGGGTGATTTTCATGCTTTCAAATCAGCTGGAGAAGAAAAGAAAGGCAGCAGGAAAAAAGAAGGATGGATGGAAAATATGGGGAATTATAAAGAATGTATGTTGGGGATTAAAAGACAAGAAAGAGAAGAGATGAAGAAAATATAAAATGAGAAAAACAATAGGTAAAGACAGAAAGGAAAAAAAGGGGGATTAAAAGAAAGATGGAAGGAAACCAGGGAAGCTAAGATAAAACATGGATGAAAGTAAAGATAAATGAAAGGAAAGAGAAGGAAAAAGTGTGAGGTAAAGTGGAAAGAAATGGAAATAAAGATGGTATTAGAAGAAAGAACGAAAGAAAGAAAGAAAAGTGCACAAGAAATGAAGAAAGAAAGACAGAAACAAAGAAAGAAGAGAGGAGAAAATGAATAAGGGAAATAGAAAGACAGAAAAGGGAAGAAAAGAAAGAAAAAAGAGAAGTAGAAAAAAGGAGTAATGAAAGAAAGGAAGAAAATTAGGAAAGAAGGATTGGAAAGGAGGAAGAAGTAAAAAAAGGAGATTGTAAAGACAGATGGAAAGAAGGAATAACTGACAGAAGAAGAAAGGAAGAAAAGAAAGTCAATTAATTGAGGAAATGCTGTAAAAAAGTAGAGAAGGAAAGTCTTCTTTCTCTCCTCTCTTCTTTTCCTCTTTCTTTCCCCCTTCCTTCCTTCTTTCTTTATCTGTCCTTCCCCTCTTTTCTTTCCTTTTTCATCCCTGTTTACTTCTTTTCATCTTTTTTTCTTTCCTTCTCTACTTTTTTACAGCATTTCCTCAGTTAATGAACTTTCTTTTCTTCCTTTCTTCTTCTATCAGTTATTCCTTCTCTCCATCTGTCTTTCCAATCTCCTTTTTTACTCCTTCCTCCTTTCCAATCCTTCTTTCCTAATTTTCCTTTTTTTTTCTACAAATGCCTCCTTCTTTTCTTCCCTTTTCTATCTTTCCGTTATTCATTTTCTCCTTTTGATTTCATCTTTCTTTCCTCATTTTATTCATACCTCTTTCCTTTTGTTCCCTTATTTCTCCTCATTTTCTCCATTCATGTGCACTTTTCTTTCTTTCTTTCTTTCTTTCTACCATCTTTCTTTCCCTTCTTTTCCTCTTTAAAGTACTGCTACTTTAAACACCTCTCCTCCCTTTCTTCTCCATTCTTGTACAAGTCTCTACTTTTTTACTCTTTCTTCCTTCCTTCCTTCCTTTCTTTCTTTCCTTCCTTTCTTTCTTTCTTTATATCCCTTCTTCTCCCCTTTAAACTACTTTACATCTATACTTCACTGCAGTCCTCTAGTAAACCTTCTCATTTCCTTCTCTGACCCTGATCACTCGTTCCTCTCTGCTCTCATATCTATGAAACCGGCTGTGACCCGGCAGACCCCCTCCACTCCTCCACTCCTCCCCTCCACTCATCCCTCCATCCCTCAACCCCCCCCCCCCTCCCCCTCCCAAAAACCTGTGATGTTCCCACACTGTGTGAGTGCAGGACGACACCTCCACTACCTCAGACTCCTGCATGAAGGGAAAATGTGCAATGAATTAAAAAAGAAGAATCCCTCATTTGATCCATAATTGATCGTCTTTATGTGAGATGGCTGGTGAGTGGAAAACAGAGGCAGTCTGATCTCGATAACAAGCGCACCTCCTTCCCTCCGTGCGCCGCCGCGGCTCGTACGTGACCGCAGGTTGGAGAGAGGCGAGCCGTGAGAGTGCCTCGCTTCCGTCTCTTGATGTTCCCCCCCTCCACCTCCTCCTTTCTATTCTCTTTTAATGAGTGTCAGAATGCAGGTTTCTTTTCTTTCTTTCTTTTTTTTTTTTGTTAAAGAAAAAGGAGGGAGGGGAAAGGGAGGGAGGGAGGGAGGGGGGGGGAGAGAAGAAAAACAAAACAACAAGAAAGCAGAAAAAGACCAAAAGAACAAGCATTTCTGATAAAGTGCTTACCGAGCGTTTAGAGCAAGTTCTGCAGACATGCGGTTGAGCGCTGATGTAGGGCACAAGCCCACAAGTCGTGTGGGGGGTTTATCTCATTGATTAGAGGCAGAAACATGGGAGGGAGAGGATGGGCATGAAAAAAAAGAGAAAGAAAGAGAAAGAAAGAACACATCTACATCTACGTTATATTTACTCTGAACCCCGAGTTATAAAGTGATCAATGTAACTGTAATCTGTAACTGTTCATTAAATGAAAGTTAAACTACTGAAGGAAGGAAAGGAAGGAAGTAAAATAGGACGGAAGGGAGGAAGGAAGGACGGAAGGAACGAAGGAAGGAAAATAGGAAGGAAGGAAGGAAGGAACGAAGGAAGGATGGATGGATGGAAAACAGGAGGAAGGAAGGAAGGAAGGAAGGGAGGAAGGAAGGGAGGAAGACAGGATGTATGGAAAATAGGAAGGAATGAAGAAAGGATGGAAAATAGGAAGGAAGGAAGGAAGGAAGGAAGGAAGGAAGGGAGGAAGGAAGGGAGGAAGAAAGGATGTATGGAAAATAGGAAGGAATGAAGAAAGGATGGAAAATAGGAAGGAAGGAAGGAAGGAAGGAAGGAAGGAAGGGAGGAAGGACGGAAGGAAGGAAGGACAGAAGGAGGAAAGAAGGAAGGAAGGAAGGGAGGAAAGCAGGAAGGAAAGGAAGGAGGTAAAATAGGATGGAAGGGAGGAAGAAAGGAAGGAAGAATGGAAGGAAGGAAGGGAGGAAGGCAGGAAGGAAGGAAAGGAAGGAAGTAAAATAGGATGGAAGGGAGGAAGAAAGGAAGGAAGAATGGAAGAATGGAAGGAAGGAAAATAGGAAGGAAGGAAGGAAGGAAGGATGGATGGAAGGAAGGGAGGAAGAAAGGATGTATGGAAAATAGGAAGGAATGAAGAAAGGATGGAAAATAGGAAGGAAGGAAGCAAGGGAGGAAGGGCGGAAGGAGGGAAGGACAGAAGGAAGGAAGGAAGGAAGGAAGGAAGGATGGATGGAAAATAGGAAGGAAGGAAGGACAGATGGAGGGAACATTTACCCTAACAGCTGAAAACATTGGTTAGAAAATTATTAAAGTCATCAAATGTAATAAGTTACATGACTTATTACATTTTAAATGGAGTAACTAATAACCTGTAACCTTGACAACCCTCCTAAAGAGACAGCTGTTTTCTAATTGTTTTATCACGATTCACTGTTACTTAGGTTTGAGTTTTTTGGAAATTTGAGGAAAAGGTTGTATCTAATGTTTGTAGACTACAGAGGTATGATGAGTTTAAGACAGTAGGAAAATACAGATGTTGACAGAGCGTCTTGTGGCAGTGACGACTTTCACTGTCAGTTGGTTTGCATTGATATTTGCATTGTTCAACTGTCATACTCTATTTTAGCTTCATTTTACTTCAAATTTAACACTTTTAATCACATTTAAAAGTCTTTATTTTGACGTGTGGTGCTTTTATATCCTGTCTCGGTGTATTTTATGTTTCTGCGTAAAAACATGTTGAATTGTCTTCTTGTCAAAATGTGCTATACAAATAAATTCACCTCACCTTGTAGCTGGTTTGAAGCCCGCAGCTGCAGCTTGTGGTTGGCTCCATTTTTTACATTTGGAGCCAGGAACTTCCAAATAAGGAGTGCGGAGGTCATTAATTGGATATAACTGTGAAAATACAGTACATACTCTCTCTCTCTCTCTCTCTCTCTCTCTCTCTCTCTCTCGTGTTATATCCAATAAATTAAACTTAAATAAAGTGATATTAGTATATTATTACATTATTGGTTCCATTTTTTTTTTTACCAGGCCAATAACGTAAAAATGTATTATGTTATTGGTTCAGGACATTTATTACGTTATTGGCTTATTACATTAAAAAACTGGCAAATTAATTACGATATCAGTCATTATTACGTTGTTCGCTTCAACAAGGCACAAACTGGAAATGTGAATAAAAGGAACTGGATTGAAAACACTCTTATACACACACACTCACACACTCCTCTAACTATCAGGATCAACTGGAGTTTACTCTGCCGCCTCTATTGTGTTTTGAAGAACAAAAAAAAAGGAAAAATCTGTACAATAGCTGCTCTGTCATTATAGCTGATATGTTCTTACACAGAAACAGTGAAGAGGAGTCGGCTTTAATCACAGAGTGACTGAAGACTTCTCGTCTCTCTAGTTGTCATCTCATGAAAAAAAAGCCCCTCATCCTCCGTCTGCGGGCTACAGTCAGGAGGGATTTGTTTACCTCTCCTCACACAAAAGATGGACTAAAGACAAAAAAGAGGTACAAAACAAAAGAGGTAATGGCCCATCGTATCGGAGAGGTGTCTGTGTGCTTTAAAGCCACGAGTCGTTATTAATAAAACAGGAGCAGCTGTCAGAGAGAGAGCGCTGCTTCCTTCACACAGGACAGCAGCACGGAGGAGAATCACTCCTATAAACAAAAGTGATACGGAGAATGATGAGAGGATGGAAGAGGAGGGAAACAAGGATGTCAGGAAAGGGGGAGAAAGGAAAGAAAGGGAGGAGAGATAGAGAAAAGGGACAACAAACTAAGGAGGAATAAAAGAGCTGAAGTAGGAAAATACAAAGGAAGTAATGATGGAGAGAAGGAAGGAAGAAATGAAGGATATAAATAAGGAAAAGTGAAAAGGACAGGAGGAAGAATGGATGGGAAGAAGAAGGAAAGCAGGAAAAAGGAAAGAAACTAAATAAACAAGGAAAAAGGATAGAAAGAAAAAAGGAAAGACAAGGCAAAATGAGGAGTGAAAAGATGGAAAGTATGCATAAAATAAGGGAACAATAAAGAAAGAAAGAAGAAATGAAGGATATAAATAAGGAAATGTGAGAGGGACAGGAGGAAGAATGGATGGGAAGAAGAAGGAAAGCAGAAAAAAGGAAAGAAAGCATGCATGAAGTATATAAACAAGGAAAAAAAGGATAGAAAAGAGAAAAGGAAAGACAAGGCAAAATGAGGAGTGAAAAGATGGAAAGTATGCATAAAATAAGGAAACAATAAAGAAAGAAAGAAAGAAAGAAGGAATGAAGGAGTGAAAAAAGGGAAATTGTGAAAGTACAGAAGGAAGAACGGATGAAAACAAGAAAAAAAGAGGAATATGGGAAGAATGAAGACGACTAAATGAACTGAACTGAAAGACGACTGAAAAAAGAAAGGGAAGGGAAGGATGGAAGGATGGAAGTCGAGAGAAAGAAAGAAGGAAAAAGAAGGAAAGATGAGGCAAGATAAGGAAAAGAAAACAATAAGGAAACAGGTGGAAAGAATGAAGGAAGGAAATATGAAAGGATGGAAGAACAGAAGGCGAAAGAAAGAAGGAAGAAAGAAATAAGTCTGCACAAGGAAAGAAAGAAAGAAATATGAGAAAAGGTGATAAAAGAAAATGTGACAGAAGGAAGAACAGATGAACACAAGAGTGGAAGGAAAGAAAGAAAGAAAGAAAGAAAGAATCAGGAAGTAAAACAAAGGACATATAAAGGGATGGAAAGAAAGAAAGAAAAAATAGAAAGAATAATATGAACAGAAAGAAGAAAAGACGGAAAGAAGTCTGCAGAAGGAAAGAAAGAAAGAGAAATGGGAAAAATGGGACAAAAAGAAGAACAGATGAACACAGGAGTGGAAAGAAAAAGAAAGAAAGACAGAAAAAAATAAAGAAAGAAAGAACCAAGGAGTAAAACAAAGGAAATATAAAAGGATGGAAAGAAAGAAAGAAAAGAAAGAAAGAAGTCTGCAGAAGGAAAGAAAGAAAGAGAAATGGGAAAAATGAGAAAAAGAAAATGTGACAAAAGAAAGAAAGAAAGAAAGGAAGAAAGAAAGAGTTCTCCACCTGTGAACCAAACACAGTGGATGATGAACATTGAACGCATCACAAACACAAAAGATTTTAAACAAGAGGCCCTCCATCTCCTCAAACCCCCCTCCTCCTCCTCCTCCTCCTGCTCTCCTCCTCCACCTGTCCTCTCCTCTTTCCTCTCCTCTCCCTCTTCTTCTCCTCCACCTGTCTGTTCTCGCAGACGGCCGCTGACTGCCGGAGACGCCGCCCCGCGATGAGCTCTGACTGCGAGCTCGGGCCGCTTTTGGGACGCTGGGCCGTTGTGACAAGCGCTGTCCCGGCCCTGCCTGAGCCTGTCTCCGCAGCGACGACGAGTCTGTGGTGACTGGCCGTCTCCATGGTGACAGGGCTGTCAGAGGATGCTGGGGACAGTAGAAAAAGAAAAAGAAAAAAAACACAACAACACAACAAACAAACAAACAAACACCTGTCTCTTACTTAACTGGGCTGGATTGAGTACGATGCGTTCGAGGACAGTCAGATTAACTAAACTTCTGGACATTTTTGGGCCTTTTTTATTGGTTTTCTACTGGGCTGCGTCAAAAACGTCAAGTTTTTGTCTGCTTAAACAAAAATAAGGCTGCTATTCCTTTTAGTCTCAGTGGAAAAAATGCAATATTATAGTTTAGGCTTAAAAAACATAATCTTCCTTCAGTTAGCATGCTTAGCAGTTCAGCAGCCAAGATGTCACCTAAACGCTCTAAAGTGAGTCTACACTACACACCTGCTACACCGGATAAAAGCAGTAGAGTACAAAATGTGTAATGGGTATCTAATGAAGGACTCAGTTAGTATCAGTATCATTTTAAAGCGACCCTTACTGTACCTTTGTTACAGCTTTACACATTTCTTTGTTTAGGTTTCCCATGGGGAAAAAGAAAAGTATATTAGAAAAGTATTGTAGTGCGGGGGAGGGGGGGACATAGGAGGGAGGAAGGGTTGTTGCTGTGTGAAATGCAAGAAAGGTAAGAGTTGCTTTAAGGGTCCTTGGGTTGGTGCTCGTATTGTAATTTTTAAACGATACCCAGCCCCAGTATTTACACTTCTTAATATTCTGAGTGCTTAAGTGCGTTCACACTGAGACATATGGAAACATGCAGCACTATGAGAACACAGGTGCACTCAAAACTGGTCGGAAAGTTAAGTGTTGAACTATGGACACTTCTCGCCCTCTATATGGTCGCCATCTTGGCTCCGTAGCAGAAGGGGAGGGAACACTTTTCAAACAGGAAATAGTGGCCGAGGATGTTGTAAATACAGTGAACATCAGTGCATGAAAAATGTAAATTATACATGTGTTTTTTTACACTAAGCTAACTAGAAGCCATCAGTAGGTTTATTGGGTTAATTTAGCACTTTGTAATGATTTGGTAACTGATGTTTGACTTTGAGACGCTACCCTGTCGAAATTTGCGCACTATGAAAGTAAGTACACAGTGTACTAACAGAAGTATGTGATCTGAGAAACAATATAAATGTCTGTTAAGTAAATCAGCTCCATCACTGGTGACACTTTAAACTTAAATTATTCAAATGCTATGTTGAGTCATATTTCCTTTTCCCTGATGATAAAACCTGTTATGTTAGAAGAGACAGCTGCACCTGCTAAACACCATCTAAAGCTCCAGCAGCGGGAACACACTGCTGGTGTGAAGTAAGTTGAATATTAAGTTTTTTTTTAAAAAAGAAAGAAAAAGAAATGTTTCAAATGGAGAAAGCCAGAGAAGCATCCACCCAGCTTTTCTAACATTAATATAGCAGATATCCTGTACAGAATAGAAAGAGGCAAAGTGACAGTAAATTCAGCCTGATTGAGCACCAAATAAAATAAAATGTGTCACCACACTGCCACCAGAGCACCATTAGATAAATGCAAAATAAAACCTTAAGTGCCATAATCACCAGTGTGCAATTAAATATGAAATGAAAATGTCAGAGGAATAGACACCCAAATGGCCATAACTGCTGTCCCATATCAGCATGGCCAGGCCGCAGCAGTAAAGCTCTTGTTTGTTTGCTCCTCTCCATTTTACTGGTGTGTTTTTACGGTCAGGGCTCAATCATATACAGTATCTTAACGATGATGGTAATTAGACAGCGGGCTGCAGGGGATGATTTAACCACGCCAAAACATATCGAAAGGAGAGTGATGGACTGGACTGGAGGAGGAGGAGGAGGAGGAGGAGGAGGAGGTAGGTAGGTAGGTGGTGCCCAGAGAGAGAAAGAGAGAGAGAGAGAGAGAGAGAGAATGTAAAGGAGAAAATCAGAGAAAACCTGGCGGAGGGGAGGTCGATTGATCCGCAGGTCATAAACAGCTCGGGGTCAGAATCATGAGCTTCTCTTTGGGTTGGTTAATACAATTAGTCTGGCTTTGCTCTGCAGCTTCATAAGCCTATAAACACCCCCTGTGGCCCTGTATTAATACACCGGGGGATATCAATGATAAATAAACCACAGAGCTGAGTGTGTGTGTGTGTGTGTGTGTGTGTGTGTACAAGCAGGTGGAGAACTGATTAGATTTCCATTAGTAAAAGGGGGTAATGAACGCCCTGTGTGTGTGTGTGTGTGTGTGTGTGTGTGTGTGCATGTGCATATGGGCCCGTTAATGTCCCTGTGTGTGTGTGAGTGTGTGTGTGTGTGAGTGTGTGTGTGTGTGTGTGTGTGTGTGTGTGTGTAGTAAGAGATGAATTAAAAGCGCATTGACTATGTGGCAGCACATGCTATATATAAAGGCCAGCCACAGCCGGCCTGTATAAGCGGGCTCAAGCCAGAGAGGATCTATTCATCTTCTTGCGGAAAGCTCTGCAGAGACCACGCCAACCTACACACCCACGTCCCCACTCCACCTAACCGTAGACCCCTCCCGCCTGTAATCAAATTAATTAACATTCCTAAGATCCCACGCTCATTAATCTATCCGCAGTGGTCAGCAAAAAACAAAAAAAGGCAGGCAGGGAATAAGTTTGACCAAGGCTGTGATCTCAGATGTCAAAGGAGGATTTAGTGGTGTGATTTTTGTTGGTTGTATTTGTAGTTTGGGGTCTTTGATGACCCTTTGAGAGCTTCATTACTGTAGAGACAGATGTTTTTTTGCAGTGATTGAACATAATTGACAAGTTCGGGTGTTGTCATTTTAGTTTTTACATCTAAAAAGTGGATTCAATTGGATGTGAAAGAGTGCTCCATAGATTAAGCGTTGCATTCCTATAACATTGTTTAAAAAAGGATTAAAAGTCAATGCAGCAGAACCAGATGTATTGTCTTTTTTCTGCAACGTATTCTTCTTTTTTTTATCAAAACTTGTCACCTCAAATTCTGACAGTTAATTTTGGAGATTCAGGTTTGTTGTGTTAGTAGCGGCTAATCCAGCCTGGAGCTTTTAGCCTCCAGCAGAGATGAGGATCAGGCTGCGGAGATCTGGTAACCTCACTGTTTTCTAACTCCACACTGTGAGATATTTTTAATTTCACAAACTGTACTGTACTTCATCCTCAACAGAAATTCAACACAGGATCTGTCTAATCACTTATTGTGTTGTGACATCCTGAGGATAATAAAGAGCTGAAGTTCATGTCCTGGTTTGTCTCTGTTATAATATAATTCAAAGGATTTTCCAATAGAGTTTTTGTGAGGAGCTAAAGCATACTCGTTGGGTTTTCTGTCTGTCCTCTGCTGAACTGGATACATTAACAAAGACAGAACAATAATAGTTTTGTTAGCATTCAACCAAATGAGTAAAAGCGTGTAAAATGTGAAGTTGTGATTTTACAGGGTGAGGTTACATTAGATTTCTTATCTGGTAAAAGTGACTTCCAGGTCTGTTGTTGTCGCTGTAAGGTTGCCAGGCTAGCTGTCAGTGCGTTCCAGTTATACTCGGAGTTGGAATTTTCCAGTCAGAAATTTGAACCGGAACGCCCCCTGAAGTTGGATCTCCAACTCGGAAAGTCAGACGTACCCCACCGGCCCCGACCTCAAAAGCCAAGATAGCTGCCCTGTGCATCAACAGTGTGAAAGTTGTAGTCATATCCTGTTTCATTAACACTTCAACCTTATGTGTGTCTCTTTAAATAAGTCGTACACACAGCTCTGTCCAACTCCTATCTGTGGACGTGTTGCTACGCTGTTTGTATGCGCCAAATGCAGGGAAATCTATGCTATCAATGGCTAACCTGGCCACAACTGCTTTTCTGATTTATAAACTGGAAGATTCAAACTGACGCCCTTCCCAGCATGTGTCTCTCTGTTTACAGACTTTATGCTAAGCTATGCTAAGTGCCTAATGGCTAATATAGTATACTTCTATAATACAGTACAATAGTGTATAAGGCTGGACATCAGTACTCAATACCTTTAAAGTCTGTGTAAAGTAAGAATAAATATGTGTTCTGAGTTTAACATAACACAGAAAAGTGTGTTGTTAACCACCCTGCCAAATTTTAATGATTAAAAAAATCGCCAACTATATGAAATTTGGCTTCAAAGTTGTGTAAAAATCAGCCTCTTTCTCTGCTCCCAAACGCTGTGGGAGTGCCCACCGAGTCCGCTGAAACCCCGCCCCCTACCAAGTATCACCTGTCAATCAAAGTCAAAGACACTACGTCTGAGAGCTTTCTGCTGCTAACTCAGCGGCTAGCTCGGCGGCTAACTGTAGACTGTAGTAGTAGTAGTGTGTGCTGAATGTATTTATACCTCTACAGCAGCAGGGGCGGGTTTATGCTAATCACCGCCGCGTTACGGCGACTAACTGTTTGTATGGACTTGCTCACAGCCAATCAATGCAAGTGTTCTTCCATTTAATGCAACATGTGATTGGCCCTCTGCCGCAGCAGCTACAACCCGTCTGTGGCGGTGAATGTGAGGATTGGTCGCTTTTCAAGAAATTTAATGCTTCTATTCATATGATGGGTATCTAATGAAGTACTCAGTTGGTATCAGTATCAATTTAAGGGTACTTGGATTGGTACTGGTATATCGTAATTTTGTAAACGATACCCAGCCCTAATACTATACTATATATATATGATATACTGTATATGGAAAGGGCTACACAAATGATCATGATCACCCCTCAATCCACACTTCACATCACTGGTCATAGATTCATGGACGAGAGCAAACCTTGGCACAGTTGTGTACATCCAGACTTATTTGAGTGTGTGTGTGTGTGTGTGTGTGTGTGTGTGTGTGTGTGTGTGTGTGTGTGTATAGGCAGTATTAAAGTTATGTGTTCTGTGTATATTGGTAGGTTTATGTGGTTATGTAAGCCGTGAAAACAAATCCCCCTCTGTTCAATATATCAATCTATCTACACTCAATAGCTAATGCTGAATACTGCTGTCCATAAATAACACATTTTATCTGATATATTAATCCTATAATAACTGAAACTGACTGACATACAGTATATTAGTATGCAAGTATGTACAGTAAAGTTTGAAACTTTATCTAAACCATGTGACCCGAACACACCAGTCAAATGATTTTATCTCCAAATATCACGATGCCTCTCGGGGGGCTGAGCTGTAACAAAGAACGGGATCCTGCCTCATCTGTCTCGTCAATCCTCTCCAGCTGTGGAGTTTATTTTGGAGCATAACTCCATCTCACCTTTTTTTTTTTTAAAGAAATTTATTAATTAATATG
>NC_070584.1:31683498-31693226 GCF_027409825.1 Scomber japonicus
CCCAGGACCAGCCGAGGAGGGTGGTGGGGGGGCGGGAGGGGAGGGTGAGTGAGGGGCTGTGATGGATCAAATTAGGTTTTTCTCTTCTCATTAGGAGAAAACAAAGTGATACTGAGGGAGTGTGTGTGTGTGTGTGTGTGTGTGTGTGTGTGTGTGTGTGTGTGTGTGTGTGTGTGTGTGTGTGTGTGTGTGTGGTATGTTGGATGGAGATTTAATCTGCTCAATGTGTCCGTATCTTTTTTTGAAATTGAAGCTGAGATAATCATCTAATCTACATTATTCCTCTTTGCTCTTTGTCACTATATTAGTGAACAAATATGATAATTCATTAAGAGAGTATTTTTCTTCAACGCTCTTCTTCTTGGCTGACCTTTAAAACCGGAAGAATTTAAATTTCTAACTAGGAATTTGGAAATTCCGACTTCCGAGTAGGACATTTAATGCACCATAATTCACATATCAAAGCTATTTAATTGGAATAAACTGAAAAATGTGTTTTTTTAAAAACATGTTTGTGTGACTGAGCCTTTATTTATCTTTTATTTAATTGTATTGGTTCTTTAACTATATACAGACTGCATAGTTGAGTCTCACAGCTCTCATCAGTCTCTGAGCTACAATCTACGATAAAATAAATGATGCTGTTTAATAAATAAGTAAATAATTATATTAAATATGATGAATGAACCCTTCACTGTATGGAGCAGGTAATTTAAAAACTCCCTTAATAATTAGTCCCTATACCAAATTAATATAAACACATTTATGTTGCATACAGTACATTCTCAACCACACTACGTTAAGATCTCATGTTGAAAGCCATTATTATTTTTATTAATTCATTGAAAAGATGCAACAAAATTTGAATGGCAAGTTTCATTATAACCATTAAAACCATCAAACAACACTAACCCAGCTGCACAAAAAAAATTATATATTTTAATATTTCCATTTTCATATATTCTGGGCCACTTTAGGAAAAATCATAAAATCTCAGGATTAAAGAAGAAAATCATTTAATGTGTTTTCAATGCTTTCAAATGTCATAATGGATCAAATTTAACCCAAACAGTATGTACAGTAAGGATTGAATGTTGGTTCAACTTTTATTTAATATTTTTTGGTTATTCAACTACATACGCACTTCATGGTTGAGTCTCACAGCTCTCATCAGTCTCCCCATGTGCAACTTGAAGCTACAATCTACGATAAGATAAATTATGCTGCTTAAAAAAATAAGTAAATATTGACTTAATTATGATATAACTGATGAATTTTAAATATCCCAATATAAAAAAATATATTAAAAATTCATCATAAGCTGAAAGTATGTTTCATGTATGGATATGAGCATTAAGCTAATAAATAGAATAATTTCTTTTTAAAAATATCTTTAAAATACAAACTCCCTTAAAAAAAATCTATATACGTCATTCTTTTCTTCTTCTTCTACTGACCGTTACGTTTGCCTGAAGCTCAAATAACCCGAGGAGGACAAGCGGGACACGTTACAGGATCATAAATATCATTCTCCTTTATTCTTATGCGTTTCATATCCATATTTCCCTGACAAAAAGCATCCTGTTGTAAAGCTGTTAAAAAGCTGTGTGAGGAGGGTATTTAAAGGGATGAACTATTTAAAAAGAGGAGGGGGGGGGGGGGGGGTGTTGAATTCGGATGCACTGTGCTACTATTACATCAGCGTTGTTGTGTGTGCTGTATAGCCTGCAGCCGCGCCACAATATGATAATGCCCATGTGAATAGCGAGGGGGAGTGGGTATGGTAAAATGATGAATTATGATAAATAAGGCCATAGCATAGGCATGAAGGAGGGGAAATCACCGGTCTAATGCACCATGATGTGTGTGCGTGTGTGCGTGTGTGTGTGTGTGTGTGTGTGTGTGTGTGTGTGGTGAACCGAGCCTCCCTACATCACAGACCAGGACAAAAAGAAACAGATTGGACAGAGAGAGAGAGAGAGTGAAGGGGTGTGTGTGTGTGTGTGTGTGTGTGCCTGGAGGTAGGGAGAGATGAGAGAGGAGGGGGATGAAAAGGCCGTCTCTCCCAGACACATATATTAACCCCTAACTCCCCCCCTCCCCTCGACACCGGGAGTCTGATCCCTTCAGCTCGCTCGGCTCAGATTAGAGTAGCAGGACCTCCTAACAGGCCGACAATATTAGCTTGATGCTGCCAGAGAGCGATAACATCCCAACAACGTTTCACCAACACTGACACAACGTTAGCCTCTGACAGTTTCCTCACTTCTCTCTCTGTTGTTTTTGGGGCTTTTATTTTGAAGAGAAACCTCTCACTCCGAAGCCCCAAAACCCTCCGCTCAGCGTCCAGAGTGTCAAACACCTGCCGGAGAATAGAGATATTAAACACACTCTCTGGGAGTCGCCATGGCAATCAACAACAAATCGATCAATCCCATTGGACATGCTGATGCTCAAGCTAACGCTTCATGTCCCCATTGACCGCCTCACAACACACACACACAGACACACAGACACACACACAAAGCCCTCTCAGTGTGTGTGTGTTTACAGCCTACAGCTACAAACCAGCACTTATTAATTAAAAAGAAAAAAACACTATTCTTGCTCATTTTAAACTCAGTGAGCTGCCAACAATCACACAACAAAACTAAATACACACAAATATATAAATACACACAAAAACTAATAACTAAATAAGTTTATTAAGACTCAAATCAAGCCAAGGTAATAATATTTATATAGCATCAAATGACAGATGTTTCTCCCTCAGGACAAGATGATAATTAATGTGAGTGAATGACAACACATAGTCAATATTTCAGGTTTAACATGAAAAGGCTGCAGCTAAATATTAGTCAATACTAATCAATACCAATTAATTAGATGCTCATTTTCTTGATTTGTTGGTTCATTGTTGGTTTTTTAAATGGAAAACAGTGAAAATACCCCTTTTCATAGATCTCAAGGTGATGTATTTTTTGTCTGACTAACAGTACAAACCCCAAATGATTCAGTTTACTTTAATAAAGTTAAAAAACAAGGAAATGCATGAAATTGAGGAGTTAAGAAGGTGTAATGATTCAGTGTTTGTCGATTCTGCTTGAAAAATGAGGTTAACTGGTTTAACTGGTTCGGGGATAATCAGAAAAAATCTATCCATTGAATTTTCTGTCGAGTTGAGTGATTCATTGACTAATTGTACATTTAATTATTGAGGTTTGTTTCCATCACTCATAAGGAAGTTAGTAATCATAAACTTCAAACACTGATAGATGTGTTTAAACTCTTTAAATCGCTATTTAACTTCTCAACTTATTGGCTCGCAGGTGATCGAGTGGTTAGAGCGCATGCTATATACGCAGCCGACCCCGGTTCGAATCCCGATCGGAGGTCCTTTGCTGCATGTCACACCCCCCCTCTCACTCCCATGTTTCCTGTCGGTCTACTGATGAATAAAGGCATCTATGCCAACAAAACCTTTAAAAAACAACTTCTCAACTTATAATTTTTCTCTTAAATTTGCCCTGAAATCACTTTTAAATAAAGAAAAGTTAACTTTATTTTTAAATTGTTGATTGAAAGTTTCACCTAAAGTGTACTCTCCCATCTTCTTCAGTGAGAAAGCGTCAAACATCTGAATGTTGCTGTTTATATTCAGTATCTGCTTGATTTAGAGGCTTATGGGTCAGTTAATGGAAATGGAAATATTCTGTTTTGTGCATCATTTTTCAATTTAAATACATTTAATTAAAAGTTTATTGTGACATATTTCATATCTGAGTAAACATGCTTGCTAAGGATGGAGGCACAGTTGGATCTGATGGGACTGAAGCAGAAAAGAAGATTTCAACTCTTTAAATAAACTATAATGTCAGATAATTTAAAGCTGAAACTATGTTATTATTATACTTTATTTAATAGACAGGCTCAAACAGCTGTCCGATGCAAGTATCACAGTGTTTAGATTTTCAACACTCGTCCCTAGAAAGGCTTTTGGGATTGCTGCAAAAATGAAGATCTTCTAAAGATAAAGCACATTACAACATGGGTTGTTGTTTTTTAATTAGCTTATTAGTATTTTTTTTAAACAAATTAAACAAACAATTAAAGAAAGAGAGGAGAATGAAGGAAGGAAAGAAGGAACAGTCAAAACAGATGGGGTCAATATGACCCAGGAGGACGACACAAGGGTTAACTCACTGTAGAAATAGAAACTTAAACAAACTCTTAATTGATTAATTGGGAGAGTTGGTGCTCTAGTTCCTTTACTTTTAGTTCATGTTGATGGAGTTTGAATTCACTTATTTTAAGATATTTTAAAAAGGACTTAAATCTAATATGTGCTGTTTATTTACTGAATCAACCAATGTGTTTGTCTGTTTGTGTCTCTGATGCTCACCTGCATACACACACACACACAGTCAGTAAAATACACACACACACACACACACACACACACACACACACACACACACACACACACACACACACACACACACACACGCTGCTGTTAATACAGTATTGGTATAGTGTAGTGAACTGATATGTTTGGTACGGGTGTCATTTGTGTGGCTTCATGCGGTGAGCCCCCCCCCCCCTTTCCTCTTCTTCCTCCTCCTCCTCCTCCTCCTCCTCCTCCTCCTCACTGTGTGGTTTGGTTTCCCTCCCTCAGGAGCAGAGTTCAGACACATAATCCACCTCGCTAATTGGCCCCCGATGCCACTGTAGTGACTCAGGTACACAGAAATACATACTCCACTGTGCAAACACAACACACACATATACACACTATACACACACTATACACACACTATACACACACATATACACAGAGAAAGAGAGAGATGAGAGATGAATGGAGATGGATGAGAGGGTGAAAATAAAGATAAAAGTCAAAAAGGTTCCTTAAGTTGTCTGATTTAAGTATTAAAACTGCCAATTTTTGACTTTCCTGGTTTATTTAAGTACAATTATTTGCAGGTATGTTAATGTTTTTTATCATATTTAACATTTTAGGACTTTTGGATTAAAGTTAAATGATAGAAAAATGTGTTCATATTTCTCTGGAAAAAGGTGTTGCTATGGTGTTGTTAAGGAAAGTATAATAAACATGAACATACATGATATTCAGTGAAAGATGAAGGCTCATAATACATTTCTAATCTTCTAATATTAACTTAATTCACACTGAGGGTCAAATAAATAGTCTTTTTAAGGAAAAATGTGCTTTATCTTCTTTTTTTTCAATATTTGAACATTTATGAACAATCTGAAGTCTGATAGATGAGTTGTGTTGGTTTTAACATTGTTTGAGTGTATATATGAGTTTCTATATCATGAGTCTGTTTGTCTTGAGACGGGGCCGCTGATGGGTCCAGTAACCAGCGAGGTTAAATAAAAACTGAAAATCTGAATTTATATGAACTAAAATTAATAAAACACATCTCTCTCTTTTACACACACACATAAACACACACACACACACACACACACACACACACACACACACACACACACACACACACACACACATCTGCAGCTGCCTGATTCAAAGCAGCTGATCGTCTCTAATGTGAAGTCATCACAATATTTCAGGTGTTTTGCTTCCATATTTCGGACGCTGCTGTTCTCCATCCTGTCACCTCCTCCCACCTCCTCCTCCTCCTCCTCCCACCTCTTCCTCCTCCTCCTCCCACCTCCTCCTCCTCCTCCAGTGGGTCCGTCAGTCCTAACCCTCCTCCTCCTCCTCCACCTCCTCTTCCCTCCACCTCATCCCTCCTCGTCCTCCTCCTCCTCCACCTCCTCTTCCTCCTCTTCCTCCTCCTCCTCCTCCTCCTCCTCCAGTGGGTCAGTCAGTCCTAACCCTCGTCCTCGTCCTCCTCCTCCTCCTCCTCCTCTTTCTCCCACCTCCTCCTCCACCTTTTCCTCCTCCCTCCTCCTCCTCCTCTTCCTCCCGCTCCTCCTCCTCCTCCTCCAGTGGGTCAGTCAGTCCTAACCCTCCTCCTCCTCCTCCACCTCCTCTTCCCTCCACCTCATCCCTCCTCGTCCTCCTCCTCCTCCACCTCCTCTTCCTCCTCTTCCTCCTCCTCCTCCAGTGGGTCAGTCAGTCCTAACCCTCGTCCTCGTCCTCCTCCTCCTCCACCTCCTCCTCTTCCTCTTCCTCTTCCTCCTCCTCCCACCTCCTCCTCCACCTTTTCCTCCTCTCTCCTCCTCCTCCTCTTCCTCCCGCTCCTCCTTCTCCTTCTCCTCCTCCTCCAGTGGGTCAGTCAGTCCTAACCCTCCTCCTCCTCATCATCCTCCTCCCACCTCTTCTACCTCCTCCTCCTCCTCCTCTACCTCCTCCTCCTCCCACCTCCTCTACCTCCTCCTCCACCACCACCTCCTCCTCCTCCTCCTCCTACCTCCTCCTCCTCCTCCCTGGGTCAGTCAGCGTGCTGAGGGCAGCAGTTTTAGGCCTCTCTATGAGTGCATGGGTAAACCGGCTCTATATATATGCAAATCTCACTTCATTCTCCATCCAGAGCAGTAATTGACAATCTATGAACGTTATTGATCAACACGAGGATGTCTCTATACACATCGGAGTGTGCGGACATGTGCACACACACACACGTGTTTGTTTATGTGTGTTTATGAGGACTTCCTGAATTGAATTAAATGGAGGGACGGTGGCCCAGAGGTCATCGTAACAAACTCACCTGGGTCTGTTATAAATAAGAGATGGCAAGATGAGAGATTCAAAAATATCTTATAAAATAGTTTTAAAAGCAGCATCAGGTTTATTTAAATGTACTTTTAGTATTTTTGTTGGTTTTAATTAATTTGAAATGACATTTGCACCATTTTTAACCAAAAGTAAGACTGAATGCTCCTGAAAATGTCAAATGGTGTAACCACAAAAGAATGATAAATATTAAATATTTTATCCACCTACAGTGTATTTAAGTGGACTTATACTGATCCTTCCTTCCTTCCTTCTGTCCTTTTTCCCTTCCTTCTTTCCTTTCCTTCCCTCCTACCTTCCTTCCTTCCTTCCTTCCTTCCTTCTGTCATTCCTTCCTTTATTCCTTCCTTCCTCTCTCCCTTCCTTCCTCCCTTCCTTCATTCCTTCTGTCCTTCCTTCCTTCCTTCCTTCCTTCTGTCCTTCCTTCCTTCCTTCCTTCATTCCTTCTGTCCAGTTTTTATGGTTACACCACTTAGACATTTTTGCCATAATCCTCTAATATATTCTCTCAAAATGGATTAAAAGCAGAAATTTGATGCTGAGTCCACAAAAAAAAAAATGTGTGCAAGTTATTCATACGTTTATTTTCACATTTTAACCCTTTAAATTTGACTAAACCCTTATTATGTATATATATATATATGTATATATATATATACATATGTGTGTGTGTGTGTGTGTGTGTGTGTGTGTGTGTGTGTGTGTGTGTGTGTGTGTGTGTGTGTGTATTAATTGGCTGATCATCAGTGTAGTTTCCTGTATGAGGTGCTGTCGCTTCATTGTAACCTGGTTTGAACTGAAATGACCCCGTCGGCTCCTTCAGGCCAGAAATGATCAGACAGAAAGTTGCAGAAGAAAAGAGGAAGAAGAGGAAGAAGAGGAAGAAGAGGAAGAGAAAGAAGAAAGGAAACCAGAGGACTGCTTTAACACCATGTTAGAGGAGCTGAATGAACGAGAGCTTTTAAAAACCTACGAGTTCCTCTAATCTAAAATCTAAAATATAAGATAAAACCTTTTTTAATGTGTGTTTTTTAACCTTTGTGTCATCCTCCCGGGTCAAATTGACCCCATCTGTTTTGACTGTTCCTTCCTTCTTCCTTCCCTGCCTCCCTTCCTTCCTTCCCTCCTTCCTTCCTTCCTTCCCTCCTTCCTTCCTTCCTCCCTCCCTCCTTCCTTTGTCCTTTCCTTCCTCTTCCTTCTTCCTTCCTTCCTCCTTTCCTTCCTTCCCTCATTCCCTCCTTCCTCCCTCCTTTCCTTCTTCCTTCCTTCCTTTCCTTCCTTCTTTCCTTCCTCCCTCCCTCTTTCCTTTGTCCTTTCCTTCCTCTTCCTCCCTCCTTCCTTTCCTTCCTTCCTTCCTTCCTTCCTTCCCTCTTTCCCTCCTTCCTCCCTTCCTCCCTAGTTCTTTCCTTCCTCTTCCTCCCTCCTTCCTTTGTCCTTTCCTTTCTTCCTCCCTCCTTCCTTCTTCCTTCCTTCCTCCCTCCCTCCTTCCTTTCCTTCTTCCTTCCATCCTACCTCCTTCCTATGTCCTTTCCTTACTTCCCCCCTCCTTCCTTTGTCAGATGAATATGGCTGTTATTGAGTAAATCTTTATAATTGCTTTCCTTCCTTCCTTTTCTTCTCTTATTCCCCTCATCCTACCTTCTCCAGTCACTTTGCTTGCTCTCTCAACCCTTCAAGCCATCTCTTCTTCTTCCTCCAGTCATTCCCTTTTTCCCTTCCTTTCTTCAATCTTTTCTTATTCCCTCCCTTCCCTCCCTCATTTAATATCTTCTCTCCTCCTTCTCTACCCCCCCCCTTCTTTCTTCATCCTATACCTGTACCATCCTGCATCCTTTTTTTCATTACTGTACTTCTTGTTTCCTTACCTTATTTTATCCTTTTTTTAATCCTTCTTCTTTCATCCCTTGCTTACTCACTTTTCTTCTTCACCCAATCTAAAAAGCATGAAAATACTACAGAATCTTATTTCCACACAGTTGCGAGTAGAGTGGTTTGTTTTTGGAGGGAAACCACTGAGTTGCTAAGTTTATACATCAGTGAACTATCATACGGCTGCATGTGCTTTGACAACGATCAGCTGTGTGTGTAACTGACTCTCATTGTCTTCTTTAATATTCATGGTGTCCTCCCGGGTCAAATTGACCCCGTCTGTTTTGACTCTTCCTTCCTTCCTTCCTTCCTTCCTTCCTCCCTCCCTTCCTTCCCTCACTCCCTACCTCCTTCCTTCCTTCCTTCTGTCCTTCTTACCTCCGTCCTTCCTCCCTCCTTCCTCCATCCTCTATTCCTTCCTTCCTTCCCTCCCTCCCTCCTTCCTCCCTTCCTCCCATCCTTCCTTCCTCCCTCCTTTATTTCCTTCCTTCCTTCCTTTTTTCCTCCCTTCCATCCTTCCTTCCTCCTTTCCTTCCTTCTTCCTCTCGTCCTTCCTTCCTTCTTCCTCTCGTCCTTCCTTCCTCCTTCCTTACTTCTTCCTCCCTCCTCTCTTCCTTCCTTCCTTCCTTCCTTCCTTCCTCCCATTCTCCCATCCTCCCATCCTTCCATCCTTCCTTCCTCCCATTTTTTCCTTGGCTCGAGGACAACAGGAGGGTTAATCTTCTCTGTTTCAGCCTGTCTGCTGTAAAGAAAACAGTCATGTACACTCCCTGTACTGTAACCTGTGCTCTATGTGTGTGTGTGTGTGTGTGTGTGTGTGTGTGTCTGTGTTCTTGTACATCTGTGCATTTAGCCCTCATCTTGCAAACTTGCCTCCTCAGCAGCAGCAGCTTCCTCATGTAGAACTAGAAAAGTAGATATACATGCACACAAACAAAACTGTGTGTTAACATGTGTGTGATGTCTGTGTGTGTGTGTGTGTGTGTGTGTGTGTGTGTTCCCATGTGTGTGATCACATGAAGAGGAGCGGGGTGGGCAAGCGGGCGGGCGGGCGATAAGTATTTACCGGCTGACCAGTGTCTCGCTGACAGATTGAGATTGGGATGCTTTCGGCACGCGGGAGGATTTATGG
>NC_070584.1:31693726-31751226 GCF_027409825.1 Scomber japonicus
CTTCCTTCCTTCCTTCCGTCTGTCCTTCCTTCCTCTCTTCCTTCTTTCCTCTCATCCCCTTTTCTTCCTTCCTTCCTTCCCTCTTTCTTCCTCCCCCTTCCTTCTTTCCTCTGTTCTTCTTTCCCTCCTTCCCCCCCCCCCTCCATCCTACCTTCCTTCCTTCATCCCTTCCTTTCTTTCCCCCCTACCTTCCTTCCTCCCTTCCTTCCCTTCCTCCCTTCCTTCCTTCTTCCCTGCTTTCCTTCCTTCTCTTATTCCTTCCTTCCTTCCTTCCTTCCTTCCTTCCTTCCTTCCTTCCTTCCTTGACTTGAGGACAACAGGAGAGTTAATGTCTAGTTTACTTGATTAGAATGATGTAAAGATCACGGTTTGGATTTAAATGATCCTTAAAGATATGTAACCTTTGTTGTCATGGCAACAGTGAACACCACGATTAATTGACATGAGCCTACTCAACCTCCAGCAAGGATTTTTAGAGAAGAGAAGAAATGGAAAGAGGGAGAAATGGAAGAAAAGGGAAAGGGTGAATTAAAGAGAGGAGATTCAGTCAAAAAGAGAGAGAGAGAAATGTGGGGTAGCACAGAGGTCAGCGGTGAGGATGGGAGCTGTGGCCAGTGTGTGTGTGTGTGTGTGTTGGACGGGGGGGTGGGGTGTTGGGGGGGGGGGTGGGGTTGTTTATGGCGATCTTGTCACGTTTCGTCTCTCTGGGACAATCAGGAGATTAAGTGTTGAGGAGTGGCTGGGGAGCGGCTGCAGTCACATGCCATTACTCACTCCCTGCATCACAATTAGTGCAAATGGCGCATTACAGGGAAATTATCATCAATATGATATTAAGAGACTCTGGCTAAACCAATCAGGGGAAAAGTGCTTATCCGCTGGGTAACCAGAGGATGACTGGGAGGCGGTGGTGGTGGGGCGGAGGCGGTGTGGCGGGGTGGCGGCAGGCGGAGGTGGACACTGACATGGCCTCTGAGCCCCCAGACAGACGGCACAGAGCACACAGAACATAAACACACTCTACAATGAGCTCAAAGAGAGAAGACCTCCACCAAGGATGCACAAATAGCTAATATAGAAACCCCTTCCTTCCTTCCTTCCTTCCTTTTTTCCTTCCTTCTTCCTTTCCTTCCCCCTTCCTCCTTCCTCCTTTCCTTCCTTCTTCCTCCCTTCCTTCCTTTCCTTCCCTCTTTCTTCCTCCTTCCTCCTTTCCTCCCTTTCCTTCCTTCTTCCTCCCTTCCTTCCTCCCTCCTTTCCTTCCTTTCTCCTCCCTCCCTTCCTCCCTCCTTTCCTTCCTTCTTCCTCCCTCCCTTCTTCCCTCCTTTCTTCCTTCTTCCTCCTTTTTTCTTCCTTCTTCCTTCCTCCTCCCTTCTTTCCTTCCTTCCTTCCTCTCTCCTTTCCTCTCTCCTTTTCTTCCTTTTTCCTCCCTTCTTTCCTCCCTCCCTCTTTTCCTTCCTTCCTTCTTCCTCCCTTCCATCCTTCCTTCCTTCCTTCCTCCCTTCCTTCCTTTCCTTCCTTGACTTGAGGACAACAGGAGGGTTAATTGAAAGCAGCATTTAGCACAGTTTGAGGGCTGAAGTTTTGTGTGAAAGTACCTTTAAAGTGCCCCCTGCTGTAGTGGAGAAGAATCTGCGCTCCTCTCATCAGTCCTGTTGATGACAAAAGTAATGTCAGATATGTCTCAGGTTTATTTATATGATGAAACGTAAAGTAACTTAACTTAAGTCAGTCAGTGATAATGGCTCAGTTTGTCATGTCTTGGTGCTGGCAGATGAAACCCCAAAAGCACAACAAGAGAGAGAGAGAGGCAAGTTGCAAGAGGAAGTTCAGTTTACTCAATATAAATTCAGGCAGGGTCAAAATCAGGAGTTCAAAACAAATCTTATGAATTCCCATATATTCCCATTAATTCCCATATATTCCCATTAATTCCCATATATTCCTGTTAATTCCCATATAGTCCCGTTAATTCCCATATATTCCAACTATCCCAACCCTAAAACAGACCTGTTTTTTTTTTGTCCCTCATAAGAAAGAAGTGAAGAATAATAAAATGCTTGCTCAGCTCCCCCCCCCCCCCCACCCCCCCCTTTTTTTTTTTGGTGGACCCTTTTCACTCACCTCACAGATCTGACTGCTTCTAATATAAGCTGTAACTCTCCACCACCACTCCTGTGCACTCACCCCCCTCCTCCTCCTCTCCTCCCTCCACTCCTCCCTCCGCTCCTCCTCCTCTCTCCTTCCTTCATTACTTCTCCATATGTAGATAGCCACACATTATTATTTCCCTTCCTTATTTGCTGACACGACGCATGAAGCCAAATGAAGTGAGATATACGGCCGGGCTTATTGGTGGAGATGGCCGATCCCTTCTGGACCAAAACCATTAACAGAATGGACTACACTTTGTCTCCTGCGTGCTGGTTTCCTGTTCTGTCGCGTGTCGAGGAGGAGAAAGGGAAGAGGATATTTTTAGAGCTTAATCACATGTGTAGTAAAAAACAACAAATACAGTCAATTTAGAGCTGACTGGAGATGATTTGTGCTAAGGTATCTGAATATAAAGACATCTGGACACTGAAACCTGGATCTCACATGACGGCCATTACTGTATGTGCAGCTATGGCAGCACTTTCCATCAAAAACAAATTAAAGGGGAGGTGTTATGCTCATTTCCAGCTGAAGGAAGGAGGGAAGGAAGGAAGGAAGGAGAAAGAAGGAAGGAAAGGAGGCAGGAAGGAAGGAAGGAAGGGAGGGAGGGAGGAAGGAAGGATGGGAGGAGGGAGGAAGGAAAGAAGGAAGGAAGGAAAGAAGGAGGAAGCGAGGAAGGAAGGACAGATGGAAGGAAGGAAAGAAGGAGGAGGGAAGGAAAGAAGGAAGGGAGGAAGGAAGGATGGAGGAGAAGAAGGAAGGAAGGAAGGTAAGAGGGAGGGAGGAAAGAAGGAAGGAAGGAAAGAAGGAGGAAGGGAGGAAGGAAGGACAGATGGAAGGAAGGAAAGAAGGAGGAGGGAAGGAAAGAAGGAAGGAAAGAAGGAGGGACGGAGGAAGGAAGGAAGGAAAGAAGGAACAGTCAAAACAGCCAGGGTCATTTTGACCCAGGAGGAACGACAGGAAGGTTAAAAAACCTCTTTATTAATCTTATACTGACCTTTTATGCAGCCGCTCAGTTCAGCCTCTGTTATTAACGGGCTGTTTAGCTCCTCTCTCTCCTCTCTCTCTCTCTTTGAGCTCGCTCTGTTCTGATTTCCATATTAGCAAAGTTAATTTGTACTTAACCTTTGTGTCGTCCTCCCGGGTCAAATTGACCCCGTCTCCTTCCTTCCTTCCGTCTGTCCTTTCTCCCTCCTTCTCTCTTTCTTTCCTTCCTCTCTCTTTCCTCCCTTCCTTATTTCCTTCCTCCATCCCCCTTTCTTCCTTCCTTCCTTCCTTCCTTCGTTCTCTTTCTTTCCTCCCACCTACCGAGCTCCTTTTCTTCTTTCCTCTGTCCTTCTTTCCTTCCTTCCTCCTTCTCCCTCCTTCCCTCCCTCCTACCTTCCTTCCTTCCTTCTTTCCTCTGTTCTTCCTTCCTTCCTTCTTTCCTCTGTCCTTCCCTCCTTCCTTGCTCCCTCCTTTCCTTACTCCTTCCTTCCTCCCTTTCCATCCTCCCTTCCTTCCTCCCTCCTTTCCTTCCTTCTTCCTCTCTTGACTTGAGGACAGCAGGAGGGTTAAAAAAAAAAAAAGATACAGTAAAAAATAAACCGTGGAAGCTTCTGTTCTGACTATTTGCAGGATCGTTGGTGAATGTTACTCATAGTTGGACCACTTCGACAGCTCGGATCAACGGATTCATGCAGATTTCATCCAACTGCAACTTCATACATGAAATATTTAAATTAACCTGAAAAATAATGCAATTAGTTTTAGTGGTTTTCCCCATCTTTGCCTGCTTTATTAACATTGGTATGGACTCTTTGACTTTGACCCTTACATATTATTCAAGGTCAATTTTCTTTTTCTTTTTTTTTAGATTTATTTTTGGGCCTTTATTCAGTCAACTTCAACTTCAACTTCAACTTTATTTATATAGCACTTTAAAACAACCACAGCTGAAACAAAGTGCTGTACAAAAATAGATAAAACAACACAGGAACATAAAACAATTAACAGGAAATAAATACTAAAATTATTGTTTTATTGTTTTTTTTTTTAAAAACAATAAAACAATAATTTAAAAAAACAGACAAACCATAAAAACACTAAAAAAGGAGCAGAGTCTCATGCACGATTGAAAGCCAAGGAATAAAAAAAAGACGAGTTTTAAAAATCAGTCTGTCAGAGAGGCCGACAGGAAACAGGGAGAGAGAGAGAGGGGAATGATATGCACCATAGGTCCCCAGATTCGAACCAGGGACGCTGTGATTACGTGGCATGCACTCTAAACATTTGACCACCACCACGCTCCATATTTAGGGTCAAATTTGACCCATTTTGAACATTTGAGAGCTGAAAAAACTGGACTTAGCTGGACTTTTCTAAATGTGACCCACAACATACAAAAATGGAAAATGCACATTTTTAAATTTTATTAATGTGCAGCTGATAAAATTTTTATATATGCAAATGTACAAGTTTGCCCTGAGTCATATATGAACAGTATGTAAAGGTTTGAAACTGCCACTCTGTGCATTTAACCACAGATTTAGGGGAATAAACTCTGAGTGGTCCAGTCAAGTTTAAAGATACTCCACCAATAAGTGACGCTACAGCAACACCATACAGTATATTCATAACTATTGATTGTGTATTATATTGTGCTGTGTGTGTTTTATTTGTATCTTATCTATTTGTTTGTTGTCTCTTCTACTTCTTTTTCTTCTTTTTTATATTTATTTTACTCACTAGGGACTACGGATGCAAATTAGCAGCTTTGCTATAATCCGGCTTATTCGATATATCGATGTTCATCAATATGCACTGTCCCTATCCATAAATAAACTATTTATTATTATTATTTATTATTATTATTATAACTAAGAGGTCACGAGAAATTTATCATAACAAAGCCTTGATGTTCCTATATGAAGTATTTTTGTAATTTCTCCAATAATTGTCTCACTATGAAGTATTTTTGTTGCACTTTTGGATTCAAGTTATAAAAAATTTCTATTAAAAAAAAATAAAAAATAACACATTCAGAGGATTGTGCAGCCTTAGTGCAGCAATGTGAGTGCTCTGAGTGCTTTTTTTTAGTTTGGACTTAGCGTGTGTGTGTGTGTGCGTGTGTGTGTGTGCAGGTATAGTATAAACGGTGACTATGTGCATGTGTGTGGTAGAGAGGTAGAGAGAGAGGTAGAGAGGTAGAGAGAGAGGTAGAGAGAGAGAGAGAGAGGGAGAGAGAGAGAGAGAGAGAGAGAGAGGACGAGCCAGCATGGGTCTAGGTGTGGTGCGGCTGGCCCGGCTCATTTCACAGCTGTATAGGGATTAGGTGGTGGAGTGCGGTGGGGGTAAGCTGTCTCTTTTATCTCATTCAAACATGTTGCTAATTCAGCAGAGAGCGGCTGCCGCGGGAGCCTGTGCCACTAAGCGCTGTATCATTCTCCCTGCCGTGAATAAACTGCTAGTCCTAATCCCCAATCAGCCGCCGTGACACGGATTATCACCCGCGACAAGCACAGCGACCCGGCAGAGAGGACAGGAGGAGAGGAGAGAGAAGAGAGAGGAGAGGAGAGAGGGGAGGAGATGAGATGAGATGGAGAGAGGAGAGGAGGGGATGAAGGAGACGAGATTGAGAGGGGAGGAGAGGAGAGGAGAGAAGAAGGGGAAAGGAAAGGAAGAAGAGGAGAGAATGAGAGAACGATATGGAGAGGAGAGAGGATAAGGGATAGTCGAGAGGAGGAGGGAATGAAGGAGTGGAGACAAGGAGATGAGAAGAGGTGAGAAGGAGGTGAGAAGAAAGAGAGGAGGGTAGAGATGAAGGGAGGAGACGAGAAGATGAGAGGAAAAAGGGAAGAGTACAGGAGAGATTAGAGGGAATAGGGAGAGGCAGGAAGGAAATAAAGGGGACAAAAAAGTAGAGGAGAAGAAGAAGGAGACACGATGGAGAGGAGAGAGAAGAGAAGAGGAGAGAGGAGAAGAGAGGGGAGGAGAGAGGGGAGAGGAGAAAGGGGAGGAGAGGATGAAGGAGACGAGATTGAGAGGAGAGGAGAGGAGAGGAGATGAGATGGAGAGAGGAGAGGAGGGGAGAGGATGAAGGAGACGAGATTGAGAGGGGAGGAGAGGAGAGGAGAGAAGAAGGGGAGAGGAAAGGAAGAAGAGGAGAGAATGAGAGAACGATATGGAGAGGAGAGAGGATAAGGGATAGTCGAGAGGAGGAGGGAATGAAGGAGTGGAGACAAGGAGATGAGAAGAGGTGAGAAGAAAGAGAGGAGGGTAGAGATGAAGGGAGGAGACGAGAAGATGAGAGGAAAAAGGGAAGAGTACAGGAGAGATTAGAGGGAATAGAGAGAGGTAGGAAGGAAATAAAGGGGACAAAAAAGTAGAAGAGAAGAAGAAGGAGACACGATGGAGAGGAGAGAGAAAAGGAGAGGAGAGGAGAAGAGAGGGGAGAGGACAGAGGGGAGGAGAGAGGGGAGAGGAGAAAGGGGAGGAGAGGATGAAGGAGACGAGATTGAGAGGAGAGGAGAGGAGAGGAGAGGAGGAGGAGAGGAGAGGAGAGGGGAGGAGATGAGATGGAGAGGGGAGGAGAGGAGAGGAGAGGAGAGGAGAGGAGAAGGGGAGAGGAAAGGAAGGAGAGGAGAGAATGAGAGAACGATATGGAGAGGAAAGAGGATAAGGGAATGAAGGAGTGGAGACAAGGAGATGAGAAGAGGTGAGAAGGAGGTGAGAAGAAAGAGAGGAGGGTAGAGATGAAGGGAGGAAAAAGAGGAGAGGACAGGAGAGATTAGAGGGAATAGGGAGAGGTAGGAAGGAAATAAAGGGACAAAAAAGTAGAGGAGAGGGGGGATGAGAGGAGAAGAGAGGAAGGAAAAGGGTGAGGTGACAAGAGGATGAGAGGAAGGGGAGAGGAAAGGAAGGAGAGAGGGGAGGAGAGGAGATGAGATGAGATGGAGAGGAGATAAGAGGTGAAAGGAGGATGGGAAGAAGTGGAGAGGAAAGGAAGGAGAGGAGAGAATGACATGGAGAGGAGAGAGGATAAGGGATAGTCGAGAGGAGGAGGGAATGAAGGAGATGAGAAGAGGTGAGAAGGAGGTGAGAAGGAAGAGAGGAGGGGAGATAAATAAGGAAAGGAAAGATTGAGGAGACGAGATGAAGGGAGGAGACAAGAAAAAGATGAGAGGAAAAGGGGGAGAGATTAGAGGGAATAGGGAGAGGTAGTAAGGAAATAAAGGGGACAAAAAAGTAGAGGAGAGAAAGAAGGAGATGAGATGGAGAGGAAGAAGGAGACGAGATAGAGAAGGGGAGGAGAGGAGAAGAGAGGAAGGAAAAGGGTGAGGTGCCAAGAGGATGAGAGGGAAAAGGGAGAGGAACGGGAGGAGAGGAGATAAAATGAAGGAGGAAGACAAGAGGGTGAGAGGAAAAAGGGGAGAGGACAGGAGAAAGTAGATGGGAGGGAAGAGGGAGAGGTAGGAAGGAAATAGAGGGAACAAAAGAGGAGAGGAGACAAGGAGGTGAGAAGAAAGAGGAGGGGAGAGGAAGAAGGAGATGAGAATAGGAGACATGGAAAGATTGAGAGAAGAAACATCAGAGAAGGGGCGAGAGAAGACAAGATGAAGGAGGAGATGAAAGGATGAGAGGAAACATGGGAGAGGACAGGAGAGAAAGAGTAAGAAGGGAAGAGGTAGAGGTAGGAATGAAATAGAGGGAACAAAAAAGGAGAGGAGACAAGAGGATGGGAAAGAGAGAAGTGAAAAGAGGATGAGAAGAAGCAGAGAGGAAAAGAAGGTGAGAGGAAGAAGAGAGGAGAGGAGATAAGGGATAGTTGAGAGGAGGAGAGAATAAAGGGGTGAAGACACGGAGATGAGAAAAAAGAAGAGATAAGTAAGGAAAGGAAGAAGGAGATGAGAGGAGGAGATGTGGAAAGATTGAGAGGAGAGGAGGAAGAGGAGAAATAAAAGGGAAGAAGGTGAGAAGAGGAGATGACAGCATGGACAAAAGAGTGAAAGAGAGAAGGGGGGATGAGAAGGAAGGAGAGGAGATAAGAGGATGGGAGGAAGCAGAGGGAGGAAGGAAATGGAGAGGATGAAAAAGGAGGGGAGAGGATGGGAAATATGAGAAAGGGAGAGGAGAAAAGGAAGGAGGAAGGAGAGGAAGAAGGGGTGAAAAAAGGACGAGAAGGAGTGTTTTACTATATTGATGAATGATGAAAGAATTTGACAGAAGAAGAGAAGAAGTGAGGAGCGTTATCACTCACTGACAATTACATTTTCTTAACTTTTCTCAAAGCGCCTGAACGCCTCTCTCTCTCTCTCTCTCTCTCTCTCTGTGTGTGTGTGTGTGTGTGTGTGTGTGTGCATGTCTGTCTATCATTGAGAGGACCAATATTTCATTTGAAAACCAGCATTGTGAGGACATTTCACACAACTTCTAAAAGGGCCATTTTAATCAGTTAAGACTTGGTTTTAAGGTTGATGGATGGATGGATGGATGGATGGATGGATAGATAGATAGATAGATAGATAGATAGATAGATAGATAGATAGATAGATAGATAGATAGAAATACACAAATAAACACATGTAAATAAATAAATAAGAACAAATAATAGATACAAAAAAGATAAAAGTTAAAAAACAAAGTAAAATATATTAAGAGGCATTTCGTTGTCATGGTTACGGTTAAGGTAAGGGGCTCGGGAATGCATTATGTCAACAAGTATCCTCAAAAGGATAAAAAAGACAAGTTTGTGTGTGTGTGTGTGTTAGATCCCTGTTGTCTTTCCAGCTCAATGTTCCTCTGTGTGTGTGTGTGTGTGTGTGTGTGTGTGTGTGTTTATATGAAGCAGCCGTAGATTGAATCCTGCCCACGGGGCTACACCACGTACACACGGGACCCGGAGGTTCAAACAAGACCCTAGAGACAACACACACATACACACACATACACACACATACACACACACACACACACGCTGTTACATCTGCTAACAGCTTTACTTCCAATCCTCCTCCTCCTACACCTCTCTCTCTCTCTCTCTCCTTTCCTCTGTGTGTGTGTGTTTACTCCTCAGCTAATTGAGATCTAATTGCTGTAACACAGTGAAAAGCCCGAACCATCGCCGGGGGGAAATATTGCTAACAGCCTGAGCATCTTCCCGCGGGGGATTGTGGGTAGCAGAGATGTCACAACTACTTAGTCTCAAATCGGAGCAAAAACAAACTTTTTTCCAAACGCACGTAACCATGGCGACAAAAAAGGTAAATCAGCCTCATGTCCTGTGAAATCCATCCATCTCCTTCCTCCTCAGATAGTTGACCACAAACTTTTTATTATATATATTTTATCTTTTTTTATGATGGTGTCATCTTGATGAGTAAGTACGCTCTTAATAAAGCAGCAGCAGCAGCAGCAGCAGTGGCATCGGGGTTTCCAATCAGGTATTGAAATAAGCCGAGCTAAGTGCTTCTGTTTGCCTCTGAGGCAGATGTTGCCCTCTGATGAGAGACGGAGACGATCATCAATGGCATGAAAAAGAGATGAGGTATTGATATAGTTATGAAACCAATGTTTGAAAACATGCCACATCATCAGCAAAAGCTAGATGAGATATTAAATATACATTTTCCTTTCGCTGTGATTATACGATTATACATTTCAGACACACACAGAGAGAGAGAGAGAGAGAGGGAGAGAGAGAGGGAGGGAGGGAGGGAGGGAGGGGAGAGAGAGAGAGAGGGAGAGAGAGAGAGGAAGAGAGAGGGAGAGAGAGAGAGAAAGAGAGAGAGAGAAAGAAAGAGAGAGACAGAGAGAGAGACAGAGAGGGAGGGAGGGAGAGAGGGAGAGAAAGAGAGGGAGAGAGAGAGGAAGAGAGAGATAAAAAGAGAGAGGGGAGAGAGAGAGAGAAAGAGAGAGAGAGAGACAGAGAGAGAGAGAGAGAGAGAGAGAGGAAGAGAGAAAGAGAGAGAGAGAGAGAGAGGGAGAGCGAGAGAGAGAAAGAGAGAGAGAGAGAGAGAGAAAGAAATAGAGAGAGAGACAGACACAGAGAGAGAGACAGACACAGAGAGGAGAGAGAGAGAGAGAGAGGAGAAAGAGAGAGAGAGTGGGAAAGAGAGAGAGAGAGAGAGAGAGAGAGAGAGAGAGAGAGAAAGAGAGAGAGAGAAAAAGAAAGAGAGAGATGTAACTGAAGTCATTTAATGATTCTTCATCACATCAGAGGGTTATGAAGATGTTTTGTATATTTTAGTCAATCTGTCTCTTATAGAAATTACATCTATATACTAATAAATATGTTTTCTGTCAACATAATGAGAAAAATGTTGTTAATTAACTGTTTTTAATTTATCTCACTATAGTTGCAAACGTGTTAACATTGAATGTATAAAAATATGAATGAATAAAACTTTTTATGGTTGTGTTTAAACTGGCAGCTCTTGGTTAAGGTTAGAGAAAGATAACAATGTTGGTTTAATTCCTTCCATCTTCCCTTCCTTCCTTTCTGTCCTTCCTTCCTTCCTTCCTTCTCTTCCTTCCTTCCTTTCCTTCCTTCCTTTCTGTCCTTCCTTCTTTTCAATGATCCAGCCCACGTGAGATTAAATTGGGCTGGATGTGGCCCTTGAATGAAAATTAGTTGAGACCCTTCTGCAATACAGAGCCTGAAAATTTGGAAATAAAGCAAGGACCCTCCTCAAGACCTTTATCATCCCAGCTGATCATGTGTTTCCTCTGTGTATATGTTTTATATTTAGTCTTTAGTGTTTCTTCATATATAACGTGTGTGCTGTTTTAAATCACACTTGTGGTTGCACATTATAAAGCTAATGTTGCACATAGATATAGATATATAAGGACTATTATTACTATTATTATAACAGTGAAGATGAAGTTATTAACATTATGAGGTAATGCAGACGTGATCTTCTTCAGTCTGCTAATTGATTTTCAAGTCATACACTTATTAAAGGAACTTAACGGCTCCCTGAAGCTGCAGGAAGAATCTATTTAAGTGTATATTAAGTATTTATTAGTATTAAGTATATTAGGTGTACTATTGTGCACTTCACTTGATAACAGTCAGAAAAAAGCACAACAAAGTATAAATAATGTGTAATTAAGAGGATTAAACTTGGCTCTTTAACCTTTCTCTATGAAGAGTCAAACTGTTTCTGCATGTTTTAAAATGACAATAATGATGCTACATTATCTTAACAAGCATGTATAGCCGGCCGAAACCCCCCCCCCCCCTCATGGCCGCCCCCTCCTCACCGCCTCATGATTGATCTATAAAACCAACCAGTTACCTCTGTCAAAGCACATAAATCAACCAATCACATGCATGGATGTGTTTAATCACACATTAGTCTAATGCATATCTCCTGCTGTTTGGGGAACTGCTTTTTACTGCTGACACACACACACACACACACACACACACACACACACACACACACACACACACACACACACACACACACACACACACACACACACACAGACAACAGCCCAGCAGAGCAATCTTCCGCCCCATCAGTGCGTTAACTTTCTAATTTACTGTGTTCTTGAAGTGGAGGAGATAGTGAATGAGAGTCCTGAGGAGGAGGCTCCCACACAGCGGGGGGCTGAGAGGCCCCCCCCCCCGCAGCCTGACACACAATCAGACTGTCTGAGTGTCATCACACCGCTCGCTACTGACTACACATCAACTGCTGAAGATGTCACCATGACAAGATCATTTGGTGTGTGTGTGTGTGTGTGTGTGTGTGTGTGTGTGTGTGTGTGTGTGTGTGTGTGTGTGTATGTGTGTGTGTTTGCATGCAGAAGACTGTGTTATGAAACCTCGTTAAGGACCGAGGGAGGAAGTCTAAGCTGGAGTCAGTTTGTGAATGTTTCGGCCTCCACTGTAGTTACTCTTTGACTTTTGACATCTAGGTGTAATTCCATATTTCAAGCTCCAATTAATAAATTTATTCTTGATTTTTTTTTCTTGTTTTGTTTGTTTGTTATATATTTTGTAAAGCGTCCTTGGGTTTGTGAAAGGCGCTATATAAGTCACACCTATTATTATTATTATTATTATTATTATAAATACACAATGTCTCATGTTAGCCTTTATTAAATGCTGTTGATGTAGTCAGGGGCGATGTAATGGAGTGAAAAGTGAGGCTGTGACTAACACGTCATCATTAACCCTCCTGTTGTCCTCGAGTCAAGGAAGGAAGGGAGGAAGGGAGGAAAGAAAGGAGGAAGAAGGAAGGAAGGGAGGGAAGGAAGGGAGGAAAGGAAAGAAGAAAGGGAGGAAGGAAGGGAGGAAGAAGGGAAAAGGGGAAGGGAGGAAGGAAAGAAAGAAGGACAGAGGAAAGAAAGAAGGGAGGGAGGTAGGGGGAAGGAAAGAATAAGGGAGGGAGGGAAGGAGGGAGGAAGGACAGACGGAAGGAAGGAAGGAAGGAAGGAAAGAAGGAGGGAGGAAGGGAGAAAGAAAGAAGGAAGGGTAGAAGAAGGGAGGAAGGGTAGAAGAAGGAAGGAAGGGAGGAAGAAGGAAAGAAAGGAGGGAAGGAAAGGAGGAAAGGAAAGAAGAAAGGGAGGAAGGAAGGGAGGGAGGGAGAAAGAAAAAGAGGAAGGGAGGAAGGAAAGAAAGAAGGACAGAGGAAAGAAGGAAGGGAGGAAGGAAAGAAGGAAGGGAGGAAGGAAAGAAAGAAAGAAGGACAGAGGAAAGAAGAAAGGGAGGAAGGAAGGGAGGGAGGGAGAAAGGAAAAGAGTGTCTTAACAGCTTCATAAAATACAATCAGGGCTGCAAAAATGAGTCCAGTAGAGCTGCAAGCCTGCACAGGTAGAGGTTTGGCCTGTGTGTGTGTGTGTGTGTGTGTGTGTGTGTGTGTGTGTGTGTGTGTGTGTGTGTGTGTGTGTGTGTGTGTGTGTGTGTGTGTGTGTGTGTGTGTGGTGGTGGGGGGGGGGGGCCAAAATCTCAAAATATTGTGCAAAACCTTAAATGTGTTTCCCCTTTTTGAGTTTGAACCTTTTTCAAAAGTTATGACCTTTCTTTGTCTGATTTACCGATAGCAGAGCTCCAAAGTAAAAGTCCCAACATTCACTCTGCTACCAAAATAAAATAATGTCCTTTAAACTAAAAATCCAAACAGTGCATGGCTGAGTCTTTACCTGAGAGCGTAGTGACCTCAAACACTTCACTTACTAATGCATGCTGCTAAATAAAATAGCATGGTACTGGTTAGTGGTTACTCACAAAGTTGAAACACGGGCGGAGGATGAGGAATGAGGAGCTGGTCGATTCCTGATGAGAGAAACGATGAGTGAGGTTACAAGCTGGCAGGCAACGACAGTCCAGAGACTCTTCCATAAAGTCCAAAGAGTGTTTTGGACTCCTGCAATGCTACCTTTCTTCTCTTCCTTCTATCTGTCCTTGCTCCCTAGCTTCCTTCAATCTCTCCTTCCTTCCTTCCTTCCATCCTTCAATCTTTCCTTACCGTCTTCTCTCCTCTTCCTTCCATCCTTACTCCCTTTCTTCGATCTTCCCTTTCTTCCTTCTATCTTTTTTTCCTGTCTTCCCTTCCTTCCTTCCATCTTCTCTTCCTTTCTTCCATCTGTCTTCCTTCCTTCCTCCCTTCCTTCCTCCCTTTCTTCCTTCCATCTTCTCTTCCTTCCTTCCTTCCTTCCATCTTCTCTTCCTTCCTTCCATCTGTCTTCCTTCCTTCCTTCCTTCCATCTTCTCTTCCTTCCTTCCATTTGTCTTCCTTCCTTCCTTCCTTCCTTCCTTCCTTCCTTCCATCTTTTTAATGGCCTTGAATCAAGATGAGTTTGACACCTCTGTTCTAAAGGGTGTAGTCACGATGTTTCTCCACTTCCTACCGTCATCATCTTCATCCAGCACTGCTGTAAAGTCAGTCCTTACATCTACAGAGGAGGCAGGAAGTAAGTTTGTTGATCTCTCTGCTTTGTGAACGGCCTGTTTGATGAACATGTTGGTCAACCTCAGGTCACTCTCCACCAGCCAGGCCTGTCTGAGCCAATAAATCCATCAACCTAGAGGTAAAAAATCTTCCCTATGATCCAACCTTCATCTTCAAGCCTTAGAGAAATCTTAGAGAGCTGAAGGAACCCTTTGAGTTTTGGATCGCTCGTAGCGTTATGGACATGCATGAGATACACGTTAGTGGTGGTGATGCCTTAAGAAGGAAGTGGCTGTGTCCAAAATCACTCGAAATCACTCTCCACTACTCGAGGGGGGTCAAACTCATCTTCATTCAAGGGCCACATACAGCACAAGGAAGGAAGGAAGGAAGGAAGGAAGGAAGGACAGATGGAAGTAAGGAAGGAAGGAAAGACAGATGGATGGAAGGAAGGAAGGAAGAGAAGACAGGATGAAAAGATGGAAGGAAGAAAGGGAGGATCGAAGGAAGGGAGGAAGGAAGGAAGAGGAGAGAAAACAGTAAGGAAAGATGAAAGAAAGGAAGGAAATATTGAAAAAGGAAGGAAGGAAGGGAGGAAGGACAGATGGAAGTAAGGAAGGAGGGAAAGACAGATGGAAGGATGGAAGAGAAGACGGGATGAAAAGATGGAAGGAAGAAAGGGAGGATTGAAGGAAGGAAGGAAAGATGCAAGGATGGATGGAAGAGGAGAGAAGACAGTAAAGAAAGATGAAAGAAAGGAAGGAAGGAAGGAAAGATCTGTCTGTCCTTCCTCCCTCCTTTCCTTCCTCCCTCCCTCCTTCTCTCTTTCTTTCCTCCCCCCTACCTTCCTCCCTTCCTTCTTCCTCTGTCCTTCTTTCTTTCCTCCCTCTCTCCCTCCCTCCTTCTTTCCTTCCCCCCTACCTTCCTCCCATCCTTCTTTCCTCTGTTCTCTTTCTTTCCTTCCTCCTTTCCTTTTACTTTCTCCCTCCCTCCCTTCCTTCCTCCCTTTCTTCTTTCCTTTCCTTTCCTCCCTTCCTTCCTTCTTCCTCCCTTCCTTCCTTGACTCGAGGACAACAGGAGAGTTAAAATGTTGTTAGTAGGAAGTAGTGAACATGCCATGGACTCTACTTTATTTGCTGTCAAATTATAGTGGAGATATTAACACACTCAGCATTCAGACACTCAAATAAAGTAGTAGATGGTAAATGTAGTTCTGATTTCAGACGGAGCCATGGACCGGTGTGAGTGTGTGTTTGCTCTGCTCGGTGGTTAAAACGTCACCAGGGCAAAGACAACAGCAGATGAGAGAGGCTGAGCACCAAAAGCAGCCGTGAAAATCCTCTCTACATCCTCCACCATCCTGCAAGCAGATCCCTATGAAAATGGAATCACCTTTTCTTCATCTCACCCCATCCTCCTTAAACAAAACCCCTTCTCATACTTCTCTGGCCTCAAATTCCCTTTCTTTACTGCCCCACTGGGGGGGAAGTTCACTTATTGTATTTTCTTTCTAGTTCCAGCTGCGTTCTTCTCTCATTTTCATAAAGCGACAACGTTCTGCAGGAAAGAGAGTTAAACAGGTAAGTCACGGCGGAGAAGAGAGCCAGATCAGGAGAGAGATGGAGAGACAAAGAGGAGGAAAAAAAGAGGAAGAGACAGAGAGAGAGCAAAAGTTACTGGTCAGCAACACCACGGGCATCATAAATCAGATTTCCCACAATCCCCTGCGGAGGGGCCCTTCGCTCGGCCTTGTGTGGACACGCTCAGCGGGGCGCGGAGCATCGATTGGCGTCGCCACGCCGATGCTGACTGTGCCGGGTTCGGAGGGCGAGAGGGGCGAAGGGGTGAGGTGGGGGTGTGTGTGTGTGTTGAGGGTGTGTGTGTGTTTGTGGAAAGGGGGGGTGGGTGGGGGGGGGGCTCATGAAGAAATCTGCCTCAGCATCAAACTAAAACAGCAAACCAAACCCAGGAAAACGAAGGTGTGTGTGTGTGTGGTGTGTGTGTGTGTGTGTGTGTGTGTGTGTGTTTGTGTGTTGGAGAATGTGCAGACTCGGGGGTAATTTCCTCCCCTATCAGCACACCCTCACTCACTTCTACACTTACCCCCTACTTCTTCTTCCTCTTCCTCTTCCTCTTCTTCTTCTTCTTCTTCTTCTGCCCCACTCATCACAATCTTCTGCCCACTCACTCCGGGGCAAACAGACGGGAGAGAAACCAGCAGTGAGACCTTCCTGCTGAGATCCAGCTCACACATCCGGAGGGAAGCTGTCATCTAAAACACTGAACCCTGCAGAGGAAAGAAGAGGAACACAACCAACATGTTAGTGTGTTTGAATAGAGATTATGTCTCATTTATCTGAAATCTAGAGAGAGGGATTATAAAAAAGTGATTTAACAGAGGGACAAAGGCCTTTTTTTCTTTGTTTAACCCTCCTGCTGTCCTCATGTTAAGGAAGGAAAGGAGGAAGGGAGGAAAGGAAGGTAGGTGGAGGAAAGAAGAAAGGAAAGGAGAGAGGAAGGAAAGAAGGGAGGAAGGAAGGGAGGAAAGGTGGAAGGAAGGAAGGAAGGTAGGTGGAGGAAAGAAGAAAGGAAAGGGGAGAGGAAGGAAGGAAGGAGGGAAGGAGGGAGGGAGGGAAAGGAAAGGAAATAAAGAAGGGAAGAAGGAAGGGAGGAAAGGAGGAAGGAAGGGAGGAAAGGAAAGGAAATAAAGAAGGGAGGAGGGAAGGAGGGAGGGAAAGGAAATAAAGAAGGGAGAAAGGAAAGGAAGGAGGGAGGAAGAAGGAAGGAAAGGAAAGAGGACGGAAGGAAGGAGGGAGGGAAAGGAAATAAAGAAGGGAGGACGGAATAAGGAAGGAGGGAAGGAATAAGGGAATAAAAGGGTAACAATCTTCTCCCTCCCTCCCTCCTTACTCATTTCCTTCCTTCCACCTTTCCTTCCTCTCTTCCTTCCCACCTTCCTTCATCCCTTCCTTCCACCCTTCCTCCTCTCCTTACTTCCTTTGCTCTTTTCCTCCCTCTCGGCTAACTCATTTCCTTCCTTCCTTCCTTCCTTCTTTCCTTCCTTCCTGCCTTCTTTGCACATAAAAGTAGAAAAGCAGGTACTACCACTCACTTCCTGCTGTCAGAAACAATATGAAGGAACTATATGGACCCCCCCCCCCCCCTCCCCACCTCATCTTTCCTTCTCTTACTACTTCTCTAACTCTATCTTTTCCATCCCTTCCTTCTTTCCTTGCTGGACTTTCCCTCCCTTTCTCTCTCTCTCCCTCTCTCTCTCTCTCTCTCTCTCTCTCTCTCTCTCTCTCTCTCTCTCTCTCTCTCTCTCTCTCTCTCTCTCTCTCTCTCTCTCTCTCTCTCTCACTCTCTTTCATAAATTTCATTAACAGAGAAATCCCATTAGCTCCCTCTCTGGCCCTGCCTCTCAGGGTTAACAACTTTGCTTAGCCATGTAAATTCAGAGCTTAGTCAGGCCGATTCTCCACACCGCCACCGCCGGATGCAACGCTGTCCTCGCCACATTAAACGCTATCTTTGGATATGTGTTCATGTGTGTAAAAAAAAAAGTGTGTGTGTGTGTGTGTGTGTGTGTGTGTGTGTGTATAAACCTCTTCCAGCAGATAATCTGGATAGTGTTTGTGCATCTCCATATCATATACATACTGTACATACTCTCAGGGTCTGGTGTGTGAGGTTGAGGAGGACGGACACTTATCTCTCGTGGGCAGGACTGAGGCATCTTAGCTCTGGCCCTGCTTGGCCCTCCTCCCTCCTCTTCCTCCTCTTCCTCCTCCTCCTCTTCCTCAGCTTTCCTCTGGCTTTAACACACACAAACCCCCCGGAAAGATTTACTCCATGTTGGCACCCACCATCGCCTCGCCTGGCTCCCAAACAAAGTGAAACAGCTTAAAGTGATATTTTTTCCTCAGGGGAATATTTTATTCTTCTTCTTCTTCTTCAGGTATGTTCAGGATTGACAGTCACATGTGCTCACGCTTAATTCTAGTCTGAAAGTTTAGGCTATAAAATTTTTGCTGAGGACCCCCGGATCCCACTTTGAGAAACATTAAGCCGTTGTTTCCAAGATTAAACGTTGTGTCGTCCTCCCAGGTCAAATTGACCCCGTCTGTTTTGACTGTTCCTTCTTTCCTTCCTTCCTTCCTTCCGTCTGTCCTTCCTCCCTCCTTCTCTCCTTCTTTCCTCCCTCCCTCCTTTCCTTCCTCCCTCCCTACCTCCTTTTGTTCCTTCTTTCCTCCCTCCTTTCCTTCCTCCTTCCCTCCTTCCTCCCTCCTCCCTCCTTTCCTTACTTCTTCCTCCTTTCTTTCTTCCTTCCTTCCTTCCTTCCTTCCTCCCTCCCTCCTTTCCTTCCTTCCTCCCTCTTTACTCCCTCCTTCCTTCCTTCCTTCCTTCCTTCCTTCCCTCCTTCCTTGTAATAAAATATAATACAATGTTGACCCAAGGTGTCCAAAAATGAGATTTTCTGTTTCAAAAGTTATGAATCAAATTGTAAAGTGAATATCTGCACATGAGAAATTAGCTTCTCCTGTATAAAAATAGTGTAAATTACAATATTAAAAAAATGTGTAAATTACAGTTCGCAAAAATAAACTGTTTTCAGGAGCTAAAGCCAAAAAAAAAAGATAAAAATAAATCACAATTTAAACAGAAGAAGCAAAATAAATTAAAAGAGAGAGCAGAAAGAAACCTCCTCTCCTGTGTCTGACATGCATTAAGCTAACAGAGCTCTGGCTCCAGGGAGGAGGGGTTCACCCACCAACAAGGAAACATGTCGATAATGTTCGAAGGTCAAAGGTCAAGTGGTATAAACCTGTAAGCTCCATCATGAAACACATCTGTGAGGTTAACTGCGGCGCTCTGATCCACTTCCTGCCTCGGGCCGATCAGGCGGTCAGCTGTGACTCCACACTGACCTTGTTCACCGTTCATTCTCAGTCTCAGGTGCTTTTTTTTTCACTCTATTTTTGGAGCCGGCTTCTCAATGGTTTCTTGATTGATTGTGATCCTGATCAATGGCTGGCAGTGGCTGGACTCCTGTCCCAATACTGGATCTATAGCGTCTACCTCTCGGCCCATGCCTGCCTGCCTGCCTCCGCTGCTTCCTCCCTTCCTTCCTTCTCCTTGTCTGGGACTGAAGAAGAAGAAGACGGAGGTTTATCAATGAAGCTCAGCTCTCACTCCTCTGTCACACTCTGCAGCCACTTCCTGACCCGGTCAATGTCCTGTCTGTCTCCTGACACACACACACACACACACACACACACACACACACACACACACACACACACACACACACACACACCTACACACACACTCAATAATGATCAGGTAGTGGTTCCCATTGCCTTTGAATAATCTAAAGGTTGGTATGTGGTCATGCAGATAAGGACTGTCAGTGTGTGGCTCCAATTTTAAGGAACACCAATTTTCACTATAAATTGGTCATGTGACTTCATCCACCAGAAGTAAGTAAGAAGTGAATTCACTTTTTCAGCACCAGTAAATACAGAAAACTAGAGAGTGTACAGATACCTCTACTATTTAAACTTATTATTACAACAACAGAAAACCACCAGGGAGGAAAGGAGGAAGGAAGGAAAGGAGTAAGGATGAAAAGAAAAGAGGAGAGGAATTTAGGAGAGACGGAAGAAAGGAAGGAAGGAAAGGAGGAGTAAGTTAGTAAGGACGGAGGGGAAAGGGCGAAGGAAGGAAGGAAGGAAGGAAGGAAGGAAGGAGGAGGGAGCAAAGAAAGAAGGGTTAATATCACGTGGGCCGGATCATTAAAAATATATATGGCAGGAAGGAAGGAAGGAAGGAAGGGAGGAAGGAAGGAAAATAAGAAATGAAAGAAGGAAGGAAGGAAGGAAGGACAGATGGAAGGAAAGAAGTAGACAGAAAGGAAGGAAGGGAAGCTGGAAGGAAATGAGTAATAAGGAAAGTGGGCCGGATAGTACCCCTCGGTGGGCCGGATCTGGCCCACGGGTCGCATGTTTGACATCCCTGCTTTAGATGTAAATAAATGTCCTCATGGTGGCGCTAACCAAACTAACTAACTCATAGTTGCTCCTTCAGATATCTTACTTACAAACAGACAACAAATGTGGAACTGAAACATAACCTTCTTGGCGGAAATGTCAAACTGGAATCAAAATATAATAATAATATAATATATACACGTTTAGGTAGAAACTGGAGTGGCTTATAATAAAAAGATCAATTTTGAACCAAGATGTCCAAAAATGAGATTTTTCTGCTTCTACATGAATCAAAATGTAAAGTTAAGAAAAGAGTCTTGAGTATCTGTACACAGGATTGTAACTCCTAAGATTTACTGGTGACAAAACTTTCAACTTTGGATGGAATTGGATTAAAAAAATGTCCTCATGGTGGCGCTAACCAAACTAACTAACTCATAGTTGCTCCTCTACTAGCGGGTTAATCTTCCACTAAATTTCACTGAAATCTGTTGAGCACTTTTTCAGATATCTTACTTACAAACAGACAACAAATGTGGAATTGAAACATAACCTTCTTGGCGGAAATGTCAAACTGGAATCAAAGTATGAACACACACACACACACACACACACACACACACACAGGGATACACACACATAGGGATACACACAGCTTGTCTCAGTTGGCTGTGGCAGTGGGGAGCGAGGGGTTGGGAGGGAGGGGAGTCGTTCACCCACTGTGAAAGCACTTTGGACATCCCTAGGATGAGGGAGGACTGTCAAATCCGTCCTGACGGCATTGCGGCTCTCCTCTGTGGGATCAGGCCTGGATGAGAGCCGGCTGCAGGGGCCCAAAGCCGGGGGATTCAGGCCAGCGACCGACCAGCGGAGCACGGCTGTCAGTCTGAGCGGGGGGAGAAAGACTGAAACTCTTCAAAACGGCTTCCACGGGATCAAGAAGACCACTCTCCTCAGCTTAGAGAGAGGCTGGCGGAGAGACGCAGATTTGAGAGGAGGAAAGGACGTCATGTGAGACAGGATGAAATGAGCCGAGAGCAGGATTCGGTCTCCAGCTCTGAGCTTTTGTTTTTTGGGGGGGAGGGAGGGGGAAGGGGGATGGGGGGGGGGTGAAGAACAAAACAATCATTTAGATAAAGATTATGTTTCTGTGCGGAGTGTGAAGATAAGACAGGTGAACAAAGAGGTGATCATGTGATGGATAATATTGGTTTGGTATTTCTATCAGAGAGCATTGACGTGATATTGATCCGCTCTCTGTTTCCACATCCAATATTTAACCCACGCCACAGATATCACACCTAACACACACACACACACACACATATGCACACACACACACACACGCACACACATATGCACACACACACACACACACACACACACATATACACAAACACACTATCACACATGTACACAAACACACACACACCAACACACATGTACACAAACACACACACACACAAATACACACACACCAACACACCTATACACTAACACACACACACACACATATACACAAACAGACACGCACACATATGCACAAACACACACACACTAACACACATATACACAAACACACTAACACACATATGCACAAACACACACACACAAACACACATATGCACAAACACACACACACCAACACACACACACACTAACACACACCCACACACACAAACAAACATACTAACACACATATACACAAACACACTAACACACATATACACAAACACACTAACACACATATACATATATACACAAACACACACACACACACACCAACACACACACAAACAAACATACTAACACACATATACAAACACACACACACACACATATACACAAACACACCAACACACATATACACAAACACACACAAACCAACACACACACACATACACACACACACACACACACACACATACAGGTCATGACAGTAAACTGAGCTCTGATTAAAATACTAGTTGAATCATCGTCACACAGGCTGTGACACACACACACACACACACACACACACACACACACACACACACATGCAGCACATGACAGAGTGAAATGCAGATCAGTACCGCTCAAACTGTGTGTAGTGACAATGGTCTTAAGTGGACCTGTGTGAGACAGCAGGGCCATGAATAAGTGATGTCAATAAAATCACAGAGCATGGAGAGCATCAGGGAGTACACACACACACACACACACACACACACACACACACACACACACACACACACACACACACACACACACACACACAGGAGCTTCTTCTTATGGCTTTAGAGAAGACAGACATGTTGATCGCCACCCTGCTAATCTGAGCTGGGCCTACCTGTGTGTATATGAGTAAATATGTTTGTAAAGATCAGTGGATATGAGATTTGTGAAGCATTATCTGAATCTCAACGTGCATCTGTGGACGAGATATTCCAACATTCGTCCCGTGAGATTAATCATACATCTGCAGCACACACCTTGGATTTAGGCCTGAAATCTCACGTGGTGACAAACCAAACCGACGCAGGGGGGGGGGGGGGGGGATTTCAGGGCTTTTAAACGTGTGAATGAATCATAGTAGTGCACACCGAAATTAAGAATATTACGTTTTGTTAAATTAAAGCTGCTAAGAACCCACCTACTGTATATATAAGTGTACAGTGGAGAAAAAAAGTCAGTGAAGCTACATTTAAAGTCCGTGTAAAGTAAGAATAAATATGTGTTCTGAGTTTGACATACCACAGAAAAGTGTGTTGTTAACCACCCTGCCAAATTTGAATGATTAAAAAAATCACCAAATATATGAAATTAGGCTTCAAAGTTGTGTAAAAATCAGCCTCTTTCTCTGCTCCCAAACGCTGAAGCCCCGCCCCCTACCAAGTGTCACCTGTCAATCAAAGTCACCACCTCTACCAGAAACATGGACGCTACATCTGAGGGCTTTCTGCTGCTAGCTCAGCGGCTAGCTCGGCGGCTAACTCGGCTGCTAGCTCGGTGAAGCTACGTTTAAAGTCCGTGTAAAGTAAGAATAAATATGTGTTCTGAGTTTGACATACCACAAAAAAGTGTGTTGTTAACCACCCTGCCAAATTTGAATGATTAAAAAAAATCGTCAAATATATGAAATTAGGTATGTCTGCAATTGGTGGTCTGCTCCTTTTTTATTATTTAAAGTAAGTTTTTCTTTCTCCATTCAATTCAATTCAATTCAATTCAATTCAGTGCCTTTATTGTCATTGCACAGCAGTACAATGAAATCACATGACCTCTGTGGCTGATACAGATAAAGACATTAACCACATAAACCAGCAAACACATACATAAACAACACTATGGATTCTTAAAAAAGAGACAATATTAAAATGGAAGTAATAAATAAATGTAGGAGATAGTAATAAACACAGATGCAGATTTATAATCATAATGGCACTCAGATAAAAACTGTTAAGGCATCTGTTAAGAATGATTTTATTTTGAAATCTACAAAAGAGATAAAATAATTACTTAAATAAATGTAGGAGATAGTAATAAATACAGATGCAGTAATAAATAGTAAACATTATTGCACATTTGATACGTTTATAATCTTAATGGCACTCGGATAAAAAGGGATCTGTTAAGAGTGCTCATGATTTTATTTTGAAATCTAAAAAAGAAATAAAATAATTACTCTTATATATTATAGTGATTTGTTGTTGTTGTTGTTGTTGTTGTGTGTTGTTGTGTTGTTTTGTTTAATGTCTTTTATCACTGAATCGCTTCCTGCAGCCTCGGAGGAGAAGCAGCAGCAGCTGGAAATCCAAGCAAGCTGACCTTTGACCTTTATCTGTGCTCAAGAGGCTTGACAGTAAAAAAAAAAAAAAAAGCGGGTGCATGAAGAGGTGGAGGAAGGAGGTGGAGGAAGGGTGAAGAGAGAGGGACTTTAATTTTTCAATAGTACTGTCAAGGACACACAGCGGGTCCACTCACCTGAAAGAATGTGTTTGGAGACCGAGCAGGTGTCACATGTTTGTTCGTCTCTCCCGAAGAGTTCACGATCGAGACTTCAAATATCACCGATGCGTTTAAGGGCTGTGGGAAAAAACAAAACAAGAAAGAATGACATGTTTTCTTAGATGGATTACAAAGGAAAGAGGAATAGGGAATAGTTTATTTATTTATTCATTCACTCAGGAGGAAATGACACACACATGCACACACACACACACACACACACACACACACACACACGACACACACAGCCGCCGCCTCCTCCTCCTCCTCCTCCTCCTCTTCCTCCCTGGGTAGCTGTTAGCAGTGTTTCACATGTGTGGAGAAAGAAGCTCCCAGCAGAGACGGCTGAGAAAGGAGTCGAGGGGTCTGCTGCCACTTTACAGCCCAGATCACCACAGTGAAAAATTTATATCGGAGACACACCACGCCCCGGCTGTGTGTGTGTGTGTGTGTGTGTGTGTGTGTGTGTGTGTAGTAGTAGTACAGGAGGGGGGGGGGGGGGCACGGAGGACAGCGGACGAGCACTTAAGTGAATCCATGTTGAATGAGTGGACTACATGTGTTACTGTAATGCAACAACAGAACGTGTTTACTGTGTGTGCTGCTTGATGTTTGTTCTTCATGCATTCATTCATTCATCATTCATTTATTTATTCATCATGCATTCATTTATTCGTCTGTTCATCCATCCATCAATTAATATATATGTATAAGCATCTGTCAGGCCTTACATACTGTCTGTCTATCCATCTTTTTTAATTCATCCTTTCATCTTTCTTTTAATCTATTGATGTATCATCCATCCATCCATTTATTGGCCTATCTATCTATCTATCTATCTATCTATTTATCTATCTATCTATCCATTCATTCATTTATTGGCCTGTGTATCTATCCATCCATCTAAACACTCATTCTATCTATCTATCTATCTATCTATCTATCTATCTATCTATCTATCTATCTATCTATCTATCTATCTATCTATCTATCTATCCATCCATCCATCCATCCATCCATCCATCCATCTAAACACTCATTCTATCTATCTATCCATTCATCAGTTCATCCATCTATCCAATCTGTCATCTGTCAATCATCTATTAGTCTTATGTATCCACTCATATATATCCCTCCATCACTCTATCATCTATCCATCAAACTATTAATTTATTGCCCGATCCATTAATCTGTCTATCCATCCATCCATCCATCCATCCATCCATCCATCCATCTACCCATCCATCCAACCATTCATTCATCCTTCTACCCATCCATCATCCATCAATCAATGGATCACTTGTTCATCCAACATCTATCTATATTTCCATCCATCCATCCATCCATCCACCCATCCATCCATCCATCCATCCGTCCATCCAAGGTGTGAATCCAAGACATAATTGAAGTCATAAATTCGATGATGTCATATTCGACCAATGACTTGAGTCGACTTACTTCAAACTTCATCTCAAACTTTCTTCATTATATCATATCAGATGTTACGTGGCTCACTAAAAGGGGGGCAGACGAGGGTGCAACTCACCCACCAGACTGAAAATAATAAAGTCACCTGAGATGCCTGACACAATGAAAGAATGTAAAACAAGTTTTCAGGGAGGCAAAGTGAGCACAACATTTCCCCACATGCGGCCCCCCGTCAGATTAGATTAGGATTAGACTGAAGCAAACAGGATGTCATTCTGTGTTAATCTCCCCTAAACTCAGTTTAGCTCTACCACAGCTGACAGCTGAGGCCCATTTGGTCTGAGAGACGGCCGGTCGCTGCTGCCATTATCAACCTCGCCTTTCCATCCACACACACACACACACACACACACACACACACACAGGAGCACGCAGAGTTTAAAGAGTTAGGAAGGCCTGGAAGGAACGTAGTGAAGCTGGCAGCCACCTGAGAGAGTTGATCCACACAACTGCCTCCGTCAGCAATTTCCTCAGAGCTTTTTAGCCACTTTCCTCCTCTAATTCAGCTCCTCGTCACGGCCCGGGTTCACAGTGTTCCGCTCCAGACGTGGGTTTTTTTGGGGGGGGTTTTGACGTCCCTGAGGTCTGAAGAGAAACGTTACGCATGAGTCTCTCCAGGTGGGGGTTGAGAAGGTAGTGGGGGGAGGGAGGGAGGGAGGGAGGGGGGTGCAACCTGATTTCTACCAGCTCCTATACCTTCACAATCCCATCTCACCCCCTCTTGACTTCCCTTCTTAGTCCCCCCTCTCCATTCATTCCCGCCATGTCGAGTCCATCAGCACCTCAACACTACCCCCCCCTCCACCCTCTCCACCCTCCGCTCCTCCGTCCAATGACAGGGAGGTCCCCAACTGATTGACGGGTCGCTTATCAGGAGGGACGTGTTCATCCTATTGAAATCTACTTATTATCAATTATTCACACATACACTGCTCTCTCTCTCTCTCTCTCTCTCTCTCTCTCTCTCTCTCTCTCTCTCATTCCTCCAACAACACTGCAGGTATAGAGGCTGAACGAGTTCCTCAGTGGCTCTTTGACTCGCCTGCTCACAAACACACAAACACATACATGCAAGAATTTGTATTTACGAAGGTCTTCAACATAAACTCTCACCAAGACATGTTTAATACATACTGTTAATTTAACGTTAAACAAAACCTGATCCTAAAATTCATACTGAAATTAATTCTTAAACCTGAAAAACAGCCTTTTGAATGAGTGAGAGCCATTTTTCCAAATATGTCTCAAGGTCTAAAATTCAATTAAGTTGTTATATAAAGTACATACACACATTGTCTGAGGTCTTAATAGCAGCGTTGGATGTTGTACAGGAATCTTTATGTGAAATTTAGAGTAAAATTAAAAGTATTTTCTGCACGATTTCTGTAAGTAGGCCTATGAAAAATTAAAAAATCTCATTATCATTCATAATCCAAGGTGTATTCTTGCATCAATATGTGAGCAGCGGATTAATGTTGTAGCAGGTAGAGGTGGAGCAGAGTTTAAGTACTTTATATAATGTTTGACAGTTTAATCTTTTATCCACTGATTATATTTATGTTTTTGTATTTAACATTTCAATCAGTAAAAGTATGTAGTTATAGCCGTCAGATATCGAAATGAAGAAAACACACCTCAGAAATGTGATAGATAGAAAATAGAAAGTGTTCCACTAAACATTTTGTTAGCAATAAATAAAATGCACAAGGTCTATACACAGATAACAAGGTGAAGGCTACATAATGCTGCAGCCAATTATAATTTTTATCAGTAAATGTCGAAGTGGATCAGCTGTTCAGTCATTTTAACTCAGGTTAAGGGCCCATTTATGCTCAACGGACGTACGAAAATACCGTCACTGCTCACATACTTCCATGCATCCTTTACGTTAGCATGGATGTTAACCAATACGTCCACCAGGGGGCAGCACCGAGTCAAACGTTTATGACCACAACAAACTCAAAAACAAACATGGCGACTGTTCCTCTTGCATAAAAGATAAAAACCATATGTTTAAAGTTTCTAACCAACTCACAAAACCTTCCCTCAAAAAGTTCCTCCATTGTTATTTCTTCTTCGTGTCTCACTAGAGCTACGTATCGAGTAGTGACAGCAACACTGCCCCCACATGGTTTCCGGTGGTACTGCTCCGTTTGGTCCGTATCCGTAAGCTTTATGGAAACGTGCAAAAATACGGACGAAATGAACGCAGAGCATGGACAGAAGTCTCCGTCTGGATCCCTATTTAACGTTGAGCATAAATGGGCCTTAAGGCTGGAGTGTGGGACTAGTTTGGGCTCCCCCTGCTGGCAGTGAGAATAAAAGGGGGTGCTTGGCTTGGTGGTGATTAGCGGAAACAGGCATGCAACATGCTCTTAATTGTTGCCCGAATGACAAACACACATAGGGGACTGGTATGCTTTCAGGATCCACCGACCCACCAGGATTTGTCTCAGTATGCTACTGTTGAGACCGTAAAATGGTGGATGGATTATTTTAGGGGCAGCTGTGACTCAGGAGGTAGAGCAGTCGTCCACCAATCGGAAAATCTGCAGTTCGTTTCCCGGCTCCTCCAACAACAACACATGTTGATGTGTCTTTGGGCAAGATACTTACAGTAACCCGAAATTGTTCCCGATGGCTGTGCCAATGGTGTGTGAATGGTTGGCACCCTGCGTTGTAGCCCCTGTCACCAGTCATCAGCCAAATGTCCAGCGTGGGAACATGGGATTTTAAAACTGTGTATACCAGAGGTGTCAAACTCATTTTCATTCAAGGGCCACAAACAGCCCAATTTGATCTCATGTGGGCCGGACCATTAAAAAGATGGAAGGAAGGAAGGGGAGGAAGGACAAAAGGAAGGAAGGAAGGAAAAGAAGGAAGGCAGAAAGGAATGAAGGTGAGAAGGAAAGATAAGGAGAAGGAAGAAAGGACAGGTGGAAGGAAGGAAAGAATAAAAGTGAGGAAGGAAGAAAGAAAGGAAAGGTTGGAAAAGAAGACAGGGAGGAAAGATGAAAGGGAGAAAGGAAAGATAGAAGGACAGATGGAAGGAAGGAAGGATGGAAGGACAGATGGAAGGAAGGAAGGAAAAAAAGACAGGGAGGAAAGTGGGCCGAAGTGGACCCCTTGGCGGGCCGGTTCTGGCCCACGGGCCGCATGTTTGACAACCCTGGTGTATACTGTGAAATACTGAGAGATTTATCTGGTAGTAAAAGGCTTAATCAGCATTGTGATAAAGGCTTGAATTCAACAAACATTTATTTATATGTAAAAGTTCTCCACTAAAGGTTTAAGTTTTGCTTTGACAAAAAAAAAGCAGAATTCAGGGTTCACTTACTAGCTACTCATTGATGAAGCCTGCTCAGTGAACTCTCTTGACTAAGGCTTGAATAAAACCTGAAGAGTTCGGTTTAGACCTGCTCTATGTGTAAAGTGCCTTGAGGTGACTTTGTTGTGATTTGACGCTATACAAATAAAGATTGATTGAATAAAACTGTTCATTTATATGCAAAAGTTCCCCACAGTTTGTTTTCAGTAAGCCTTAAATACAGCAGAGATATTCCTTTGACGAAGACATGAATCTCAGTAATTATTTAAGGACTTCTACTCTTTCATCAGTTTAAAAGTTAAGAATGTAAGTTCGAACATGTTAAAATAATGAAACAAAACAAATAGGCAGTGGTTTACGGCAAGATAGAAATTATAGGAGAAAAAACAAAACAAAAAAACCCAACATATATACATACACATACACAAACATATATTTTCCTTCCTTCCTCCCTTTCTTCTTTTTTCCCTTTATCCTCTTCTTCCTATTTCTTACTTTCCTCTTTCAGGCATACAACAAACAATAAACAATAAATATCTGTTCGAAGTTCAATCTTGACCGTAGAAATCTAAACTCTTGGACTACTTACCAGCTTTTTTTTTCTCTGGAGCTTTCAACTGTATGACATGGTCCTCATCAGTGGATGGAGTTTACTCAGCTGCCATGAATATGAATGGATGGATGGATTAACTACTGTGATGATGATTACCTGCAGTTTAGTGTGTGTGAAGTCATGTTTGTTAATCTGAAAAAATATCAAGTAGGGCTGTCAGCGTTAACGCGTTAATCGCGATTAGATTAATGCAATCCATAATGCGTTAATTTTTTTTAATCGCATTTTAATGTTGCAAGCCTTTTTGTCCCTTCTACTCCCCCGTAGACGGCTCCTCTAGCTGTAGCGCTATGCTTTGAAGTGGCCTCCTGCAGTACTACTACTGGAAAGTAAGAGTTGGACTTTTGAACGGCTTGTTTAACTTTAAAACACTTCCAGACGCTTCAGTTGACAAGTCAAAAGTAAAATGCAACCTGTGTCAAACAGAGTTTAACTACCACCGGACTACGTGGAGTTTGAGTTAGCACCTCCACGCTAAACACCCAGGTGCAGCCAAGCCAGCCTCAGCTCCACCAAAGGAGCATTTTGGAGTGTGGGAGTCGCAGCAGAGCCGTGATTGATTCCCAGTTAAGACACTCTGGTAAGAAATGCTTTACATTATGGGCTTAAAACTGCCTTCAAATGTAAAATAACAGGATTTTAAACATGCAATTAAAAACGCGATTAATCGTGATTAACTATGGAAATTCTGTGATTAATCTCGATTAAAAAAATTAATCTTTTGACAGCCCTAATATCAAGTTATTTGATTTTTAACAAATTAACTGTCAGCATTAATAGAAACAACCTTCATCTCTCTTTTAAAACTTCACCACTTTTAGAAGACTCAAATAGAGATTCTTTTTTTGGACATCAAACACACATCAGCATTAAAAAAAACAGAAGAAAGATTAAAATGCAACGAAATGATAAATTCTGTGAATGAAGTGAAACTCAGAATAAAAGGGAGTGGCTGCAGAGTTATAGTCAGCACTTCCTCCTCGGCAAGAAATTACAGTCTGACTGTAAAGAAAAAACAGAACTCAGAGATTACTCCCTCAGCTCCGAGCTTCCTTCTCCTCCCATTACATCCCAGCCGGGTTAATAAAAGGATTCCCAGCTTTGTCGTAGAGTAGGAAGAACATCTCCTGCTCCTTCTGATGCTTCCACTGAACAGTAATTGTTTTCCAAGGTGAACTAAACGACTCCTCTTTACCTCCCTTCCTTCATTTCCTCCCTCTTAGCTCCCTATTAACCCTTCCAAACCCGCCCCTAGCCCGCCCAAATCCGGGGCTCAGCGAGAGACAGCCCGAAATGAAAAAAGGTGGCCGAGGAGGGTCAGCTGAAAGGCATGATGGGACTTATCATGGAGCACATATGGGAATTGTGGGGGATTTGAGCGGGAGCGTAGCGGACACAGGAATGGATCAGCCTGTGACATCATTAACCACGGAGAGCTTCCATCCGCTTGGATTTCTGGGATTTCTGTAAGCCAGACGGTGAAGGGTTGGGAAAGGCCGATTGGTCAGGAGGGGGGCGAAGTGGCTCTCCGAGATTGAGAGGCCGGAGTGTGTGATTGGCCGAAAAAGATGATATATTGTGGTCGAATTTGAAATTAAAAAAATGAAAGTTGGAGATAGAGATATAGAGCAATGGTCAAATACACTGAAGTACATTCACTCTAATTTTAAGGCATTTTTTTCTACTTCACTACATTTCAAAGGGAAATAATTTACTTTTTGCTTCATATAGTTACTTTTCAGATTAAGATGTTACATATAAAACAGTTCAATTTATAAAATCTTACACATTTTAAACTACTCAGCTATAAATATAACATTTTAAAAATCAGATTGACAACATTTAAATTCTGCCACTGCATTAAAAGATAGGTTCACTTCATTTGGGTTTATCTGAAGCTTATATGAGGCTTCAGCATTGTTTTACACATACATACTGTTAATATTTGGGCATTTCACAGTAGTTAGTTTCTATATATAATTTTGGACCTACAAATCATTGATGTATATTCATCAGTCATTAATAAATTGGTGATTTATTAAGCTTTCAGAGAGCAGAAAGAGTGTAATTTTTAGTTTTTATACTTACAACCACATCATAGAGTGACTAAGTATATATAACACTGCAGAACATAATGCTTTCAGTATTTTTGAATGGTGGTTTTTGAATTTTTGAATAAATATGAGTCAAACACTCACTAAAAATGTGTTTCAGTTGCACAAACACATCTTTATAAAAGTTGATATATTTCTCTTTTTGTATATTCTGAGTCACATTCAGGATAACTCATCACATTTCAGGCTTTTTAAAGTGTTTTGTCATCTCTCAGGAAAGGAAGGAAAGAAAGGAAGGAAGGACAGAGGAAAGAAGGAAGGGAGGGTGGGAGGAGGAGGAAAGAAAGGGAGAGAGGAAGGAAGGAAAGAAGGAAGGAGGGAAGGAAGAAAGGAAAGAAGGACGGTAGGAGGGAGGGAGGGAGGAAGAAAGGAAGGACGGAAGGAAGGAAAGAAGTACAGAGGAAAGGAGGAAGGTAGGGGGAGGACAGAAAGGGAGGGAGGAAGGAAAGAAGGACAGAAGGAAGGAAGAAAGGGGGATGGAGGAAGGAAAGAAAGAAGGGAGGAAAGAGAGAAGGAGGGAGGGAGGAAGGAAAGAAGGAAGGAGGGCAGGAAGAAAGGAAGGAAGGACGAGGATAGAAAGACGGTAGGAGGGAGGGAGGGAGGGAGGAAGGAATGACGGTAGGAGGGAGGGAGGGAGGGAGAAAGGAATGAAGGAAGGAAGGAAGGAAGGAACAGTCAAAACAGACAGGGTCAAGTTTTAATGATGTAACCTGATTTAATTTACACACAAACGTAACATACTTTTAATTATTACTTTTAGTCGTAGCAGAAGTTTAGTAGAGATTTGTTCCTGCTCTGGTTTTGCTTTGTATCTGAATGTTAAATCTGAATAAATAAATAAATAACTCCTAAAACATACACATAAACACAGTGCAGCCCATGTGACTGTGCACCCCAGGCAGAGTTTGGAAGTGTCAGTGGATAAGTTTGCCTCTGTCAGCAGGTCTTTGCTGCTTGATGGTCGGACTTTGTCGAGGTGTTGTTTTTTCTCCCTTCGTTAGACTCGGCGTTAATTACTAATCTCACGGTCCAGCGCAGGACACTTGTGCTAACGTTAACGCTCTCTCACTAATGAGGGGGAAACCAGACAAACAGAGGGGATTTACAGCACAACACATGCACACTATTTCACTATTTCACTGTCACACACACACACACACACACACACACACACACACACACACACACACACACACACACACAAGCACTCAGGGAAAGAAGAGATATAGGCATCAAGATAGCAAGATCTGTTAGATTAGTGCATATAATGTTAAAAAAAAGGCAATTTAGGTATTTATAACTACACACATAAGGGCATAACTGTGCAGGAGTGACAGTAATCTGATTTTATTTTACTCTATATTTTAATTTATGGCCTTGTCTTGAAAGTTATTTAGTTATTATTAGAGAGAGGGCACATGCTCACCCACTCTCACACTTACTGTACATATACACAAATGATCAAAGAGACACAAGCATGCATGTTCCTACTGTACACACACACACACACAAGTACTCAGGGAAAGAAGAGGTATAGGCATCAAGATAGCAAGATCTGTTAGATTAGTGCATATAATGTTAAAAAAAGGCAATTTAGGTATTTATAACTACACACATAAGGGCATAACTGTGCAGGAGTGACAGTTTATTTTACTCTATATTTTAATTTATGGCCTTGTCTTGAAAAGTGTCTTATAAATTAAAGTTATTTGGTTATTATTAGAGAGAGAGGGCACATGCTCACCCACTCTCACACTTACTGTACATATACACAAATGATCAAAGAGACACAAGCGTGCATGTTCCTACTGTACACACACACACACACACACACAAACACACACACACACACACACACACACACGTAAGCAGCAGCATGCTAAAATGCCAAACCAGCAAAATATTTACCCCCATGCCAGATGCAGCATCGGGGGCTCCACACACCCTTCACACAAACACACACACACACACACACACACACGTTTGTATTTATATACTTTTGGGGACCCTCGTTGACGTAATGCATTTTCTCGTCTAGCTTAATCTAAATCAGCTTCTAACAGGAACCCTGACACTGAAAAAAGTTTACTTCCCAAAAAATGTCTTCACTTTCTCGCATATGTTCTAAATATGTTTGATAGGACTTTTCCAAAATTACGTCACCTTCTAAAAGTCTCAATTTCTTAAAAGTGGCCTCACTTTTCCAAACATGTCCCCACTTTTCTAAAATGTTCTCACGCTCATTCTCTAAAAATAAACTTCTTACTATACAAAATATCCCCACACTCTTGAAAAATGTCCTCACTTTCCACTTTACTCAGCAAAACAGATTCACTTGTTCTAAATATGTTCGATAGTACTTTCCTAAAAATTACGACATCTTCTATAAATCTCACTTTCTAAAATGTCCCTACTATTTGAAACATGTTCCCACTTTAAAAAAATGTCCTTTAGTATTTTTTCAGGTTTTCTTTCAGGAGAGGGACTTTCTTTATTAAGTCTCCAGCAAAAAAAAAACTCCCATACAAGCTACTTTTATTATCTAGGACATGGGTGTCAAACATGCGGCCCGTGGGCCAGAACCGGCCCGCCAAGGAGTCCAATCTGGCCCACTTTCCTTCCTGTCTTCTCTTCCTTCCATCTGTCCTTCCTCCCTTCCTTCCTTCAATCTTTCTTTCCTTCCTTTCATCTTTCCTTACTGTCTTCTCTCCTCTTCCTTACATCCTTCCATCTTTCCTTCCTTCCTTCAGTCTTTCCTTCCTTCCTTCCTTACATCTTTCCTTACTGTCTTCTCTCCTTTTCCTTACATCCTTCCATCTGTCCTTCCTCCCTTCCTTCCTTCAATCTTTCCTTACTGTCTTCTCTCCTCTTCCTTACATCCTTCCATCTGTCCTTCCTCCCTTCCTTCCTTCAATCTTTCCTTCCTTCCTTAGTTCCTTCCTTCAGTCTTTCCTTCCTTCCTTCCTTACATCTTTCCTTACTGTCTTCTCTCCTTTTCCTTACATCCTTCCATCTGTCCTTCCTCCCTTTCATCTTTCCTTACTGTCTTCTCTCCTCTTCCTTCCATCCTTCCATCTGTCCTTCCTCCCTTCCTTCCTTCAGTCTTTCCTTCCTTCCTTCCTTACATCTTTCCTTACTGTCTTCTCTCCTTTTCCTTACATCATTCCATCTGTCCTTCCTCCCTTCCTTCCTTCAATCTTTCCTTCCTTCCTTCTTTTCATCTTTCCTTACTGTCTTCTCTCCTCTTCCTTCCACCATTCCATCTTTCCTTTCTTGCTTCCATCTTTTCATCCTGTCTTCCCTTCCTTCCGTCCTTCCTTACTTCCTTCCGGCCCACATAAGATCAAATTAGGCTATATGTGGCCCTTGAATGAAGACGAGTTTGACACAACTGATCTAGGAGATGAATACTATTTCAGTGGATTAAGTCCAGACCTCCAGCCTAACCCTAACCCTAACCCAGTGGTATGAAGAAATATTTAAAGTTCTACCGATGGCGCTCTTGAGCTCAGTTTTAAAGGGGAATGAGAGGTATTTTTGGTATTTTGTCTGCCAGACTTAATACGCAGAGGGTGCTATAATGTTGATTAGCGCCTCTCTTGTATCTCTGTATCTCCCTAATGCTTTTTCCCAGGTATTGATTTTGTTTCATTGCCTTATACGGAATATTCCCTGTTTCATGTGTAATTTCTAAACTGTGAACTAAACTAAGAACTATCCATGTAAGGTCCAATATAGTGTTCTTTTTCTTCTCTTCTGTCATTCTGTATGGGATATGTGATTTTCTTATACCTACCATTACTATCATGTATGTTCATTGTTCTGTGTCTGCTTTAAAAGTTAATAAAGTATTGGTTTAATATTGGTTCTTTGACTTCTCAAAATGCCCTCAGTGATCCGAATATCCTCGTCTAAAGGTCTAAAAATTAAGCCGGTCCTCACAATGATAGGAGTACAAGAACACACACACACACACACCTTCCCCTTCTTGTCCCTTCCTGCATCAGTGTATCAACCCCCCCCCCCCCCCCGCCCCGCTTTAAAACATAATGAAATATTGGTTTAAAAAAAAGGTCTCACTTTACAATAAATGTTCTTAACTTCTAAAAATGTCCTAAATGTCTAAAGTTCCCTTTACTATCCAAAAGTGTCTAACTTTCTAGAAATGTCTACTCAGCAAATATTTCTTCATAGTCTAAAAATGTCATTGACTTCTCAAAATGCCCTCACTGATCCGAATGTCCTCGATCTCAAGGTCTAAAAATTAAGCCGGTCCTCACAATGATAGGAGTACAAGAACACACACACACAGCTCTTCCCCTTCTTGTCCCTTCCTGCATCAGTGTATCGCCCCCCCTGAGGGACACCAAAATTAATGGCTCTACTGATGACCGCATCAGTGTTGGCGGGGCAGGCGGCGTCCTCGGAGAGCGTACATCATGACCAGAGGTGAGCTGTGTGTGTGTGTGTGTGTGTGTGTGTGTGTGTGTGTGTGTGTGTAACCTGGAAGAGCTGAGGGAGGACACTGTGGATCCAGGTGAAGTCACAGGGACGGCGGTGTCAGTGGCCGCACGTGTGTTTTGTCCATACTCGCTCGTTTCCCAGCGCCAGGTGACGGGTGTGTATCAATGGGCTGAGTGTGTGTTTTTTTGCTGATGTGTGTGTGTGTGTGTGTGTGTGTGTGTGTATGTGTGTGTGTGTGTGTGGACGTATGTGTGTGTATCGGAGGCAGACGCAGCAATTTAAAGTTCGGGCTTCAGCACAAAGGGAGCTGTGCTAAGCTAACCATCAGCGCTTTAGCTGCAGCGTCCGGCTCTGAGGGGGGGCGGGGTGTGTCGGACCCCCCTCACCCCCCCCCCCCACTCAAGAGCACCCTGCCCCCCCCTCCCTCTTCTGTTGCCCCTACAGCCTGGCAGGGGTGATGAAGGAGAGGCTGTCAATAAGAAAACAGGCCACGCAGAGGTTCAAACAAACTGCTGTTAGAGACACAAACTAACAAGCCTGAGGCCAAACACCTCTTCTTCTTCTTCTCTTCTTCTTCTGTTCTTCTTCTGTGGTCTTCAACGCGTGCGCTTTTTAGTTGCTCAAAGAGTCCTTTTATCAAACGCACGTCACCGATTCCACCCTCTTCAGCACTTTGCGCGTTTGATTACACCTGTTTATGTGCTGCTGATGTTGTTTGCTCAGCCACTCTGCATGTGTGTGTGCATGTGTGTGTATATGTGTGTGTGTGTGTGTGTGTGTGTGTGTGCATGTGTGTGTATATGTGTGTGTGTGTGTGTGTGTGTGTGTGTGTGTGTGTGTGTGTGTGTGCGTTCTCTTAAACCAACCTGCTGACACAAGGTCTGTCCAGTTTAGATACCGAGCTCCGAGGGCATTGCTGAACTTGAAAACTCTCCTCTTCTTCTTTCAAAGTTTACACTGACATAAGTGCTCAACATTTACAATCTCGCTCAGCGGGTTTCGTGTACACATCGCCTCGTGTGTGTGTGTTTTAGCTTCGGGCTGATTTGAGGTTACGCATCATGGCCGAAAATTTGGATTTCTGCATACACACACACATACACACACACACACACACACACACACACACACACACATATATATATATAAGGAAAAGGCTGCTGGATCAAATTTGCTTTTTGACTAAACTCTAAGAATTTTGGGTCAAGCGTTTTCCTGCTGTGAGATACTTCGGAAAAAATATAAATTCAGATACTCGACCGAGGCAGGCTGTCTTATCTCGATTCTTCCCCCGAGTTTATTAAATCCTTTCATCTAGTTTCCAGGAATCTCGTGATAAACTGCTGCCAGGTGAATCTCCGAAGTAAAAGACAATTCACAGCAACTGATGATTTTTTTTTTGTTGAGCAATTTAAGTATCTGGAAGTGATCCATCTATTGCTGCTATTATAGTAAAAGTGAGAGAGGATCTTACAGAGAGTTTGATTGTGTTTAATCCAGCGGTGTCAAACATGCGGCCCGTGGGCAAGAATTGGCCCGCCGAGGAGTCCAATCCGGCCCACTTTCCTTCCTGTCTTCTCTTCCTTCCATCTGTCTTTCTTTCCTTCCATCTGTCCTTCCTCCCTTCCTTCCTTCAAACTTTCCTTCCTTCCTTCCTTCCTTCCTTCTTTCCTTACTGTCTTCTCTCCTCTTCTTTACATCCTTCCATCTGTCCTTCCTCCCTTCCTTCCATCCTCCCTTTCTTCCTTCCATCTTTTCATCCTGTCTTCTCTTCCTTCCTTTCATCTTTCCTTACTGTCTTCTCTCCTCTTCCTTACTTCCTTCCTTCCTTCCTTCCTTCTTTCCTTCCTTCCTTCTGGCCCACATACGATCCATCTGTCCTTCCTCTCTTCCTTTCTTTCATCTTTCCTTACTGTCTTCTCTCCTCTTCCTTCCTTCCTCCCTTCCTTCCTTCCTCCCTTCCTTCCATCCTCCCTTTCTTCCTTCCATCTTTTCATCCTGTCTTCTCTTCCTTCCTTTCATCTTTCCTTACTGTCTTCTCTCCTCTTCCTTCCTTCCGTCCTTCCTTCCTTCCTTCCTTCCCACATACGATCAAATTAGACTGTATGTGGCCCTTGAATGAAGATGAGTTTGACCCCTCTGGTTTAATCCTAAAAAAAAAAACCCCAACCAAAACAACATGGAGACCCTCACCACCTGCACAGAGAGCAGTAGCAGTCTGGTGTTTTACTATCTGAGCTGCAGACTGAAGCAGGTAAGTGTCCCCTACAGTAAGTCCTGTCCACCATCCATGTTGTCATGCAGGTCTGTGCATCCTGCAACCTTAGATGCTGCCCATGATTAGTTTTTATGAGGTCTAATTAATGCTTATGCATTCTCTGACCAGCTCTGATTAATATTGATGAGATCCACGAGGATTGCTGACACACACTTCTCCAGAAAGGCTTGATTATGACCCTTGCATGTTAACACACTAGTCGGCTTGAAGAGGAACGAGGGGGAGAGACGATCAGGTGATGCTTTTTCAACACTGGACAAGAAGTTATACTAATGTCACAGAGCAGGAAATGACTGAGGGGATGTTCAGCTGCAGCGGGAGTGAAGGTGCAGACGACTGAAGCGGAGATTGAAGAGGGAAAATCTTTTTTTATGAAGAGAGACAATGCAGCCAAAGGGTCAAATGACATTTTTTGTGGTTTAGTTTAAATTTAAAGGGTTAAAATGTGAAAATAAATGTATGAATAACTTGAACACATTCTTTTTTTGTGGACCCAGCATCAAATTTCTGCTTTTAATCCATTTTGAGAGAATATATTAGAGGATTATGGTAAAAATGTCTAAGTGGTGTAACCATAAAAACTTTGTACCAAATAATTCAACTTGCTTAAAAACAGTAAATAGTCAATAAAACAGCATATCAACTAGTTTGGCATGATCTTACATTATAACTTTTATATTAAATAAAGCTAATGGAATACTATTGTTCTAAATATTACATTTAATCTGGGTAACCATGGAGACCAGGTAACATTTACATTATTAGTATAAGTCCACTTAAATACACTGTACTGTAGGTACACTTCCTCCCTTTCTTCCTTCCATCTTCTCTTCCTTCCTTCCTTCCTTCCTTATTCCTTCCTCCCTTCTTTCTTTCCTCCCTCCCTCCTTCTCTCTTTCTTTCCTCTGTCCTTCTTTCCTACCTTTCTTCCTTCCTTCTTTCCTTTCCTCCCTCCTTTCCTTCCTCCCTCCCTCCCTCCTTCCTCCCTCCTTTCCTCTGTCCTTATTCCTTCCTCCCTTCCTTCCTTCTTCCCTCCTTTCCTTCCTTATTCCTTCCTCCTTTCCTTATTCCTTCCTCCCTTCCTTCTTTCCTCACTCCCTCCTTCTCTCGTTCTTTCCTCTGTCCTTCTTTCCTACCTTTCTTCCTTCCTTCTTCCCTTTCCTTTCCTCCTTCCTCCCTCCCTCCTTTCCTTCCTTCTTCCTTCACTCCCTTCATTCCTTCTTCCCTCCTTTCCTTCCTTATTCCTTCCTCCCTTCCTTATTTCCTCCCTCCCTCCTTCTCTCTTTCTTTCCTCTGTCCTTCTTTCCTACCTTTCTTCCTTCCTTCTTCCCTTTCCTCCTTCCTCCCTCCCTCCCTTCCTTCCTTCTTCCCTCCTTTCCTTCCTTATTCCTTCCTCCTTTCCTCCCTCCCTCCTTCTCTCTTTCTTTCCTCTGTCCTTCTTTCCTACCTTTCTTCCTTCCTTCTTTCCTTTCCTTCCTCCCTCCCTCCCTCCCTCCCTCCCTCCCTCCCTCCCTCCTTTCCTTCCTTATTCCTTCCTCCCTTCCTTCTTTCCTCCCTCCCTCCTTCTCTTTCTTTCCTCTGTCCTTCTTTCCTACCTTTCTTCCTCCCTTCTTTCCTTTCCTCCCTTCTTCCTTCCCTCCTTCCTTCCTCCTTTCCTTCCTTATTCTGACATTTTCAGGAGCATTCAGTCTTACCAACAAAAATACAAAATGTGCATATTAACAAACCTGATGCTGCTTTTAAAACTATTTTTAAAGATATTTTTAATTGCTTAACTGACCCCTATATATTGTTTTATACATGCATCTATTTTTTGATACACTGATTCATATTGAGAGCTGCTAACATGGGACACACTCCTTGCATGTATAAACATCTCCAGCCAATAAAAGCTGATTCTGATATGAAGAAGCAGGTTTGATGTGCTCGGTAAAATGAAGAAAAATGCACGAAATCTTCTCTAAAGTGGACCGTCCCTTCCAGCTGTCACTCATCCACAGCACCTGGACGTAGCCCCGCCTTCAATAATTCAGGAAAATGGGAGAGGAGAAATGGACTGGACCCCATTAGTCTCACCTGTCCGTCACAGAGCTGTCACGCAGCAGCAGGAGGAGGAAGAGGAGGAGGAGGAGGAGGAGGGTTCACTCACACTTAACGCTGCATCCCGGTTAAATCTCAACAGCGTAATTATTCATTAGTTTACTCTCTCTGGTTCCTTCCTTCCTTCCTCCCTCCTTTCCTTCCTTCTTTCCTGCCTTCCTTCCTTCCCTCCTTTCCTTCCTTATTACTTCCTCCTTTCCCCTTCAGGAAAGAAAGAGAGAAGGATGGAGGGAGGAAAGAATTTCTTCCTTCCCTCTTTCTTTCCTCTGTCATTCTTTCCTACCTTCCTTCCATCCTCCCTCCTTCCTTCCTTCTTCCTCCCTTCCTTCTTTCCTCCCTCCCTCCTTCTCTCTTTCTTTCCTCTGTCCTTCTTTTTTACCTTTCTGTCTTCCTTCTTTTCCTTACCTCCCTTCTTCCTTCCCACCTTCCTCCCTCCTTTCCTTCCTTCCCTCCTTTCCTTCCTCCCTCCCTTCTTCCTTCCCTCCTTTCCGTCCTTATTCCTTCCTCCCTCCCTTCCTCCTTCTCTCTTTCTTTCCTCCCTCCCTCTCTCCTTCTCTCTTTCTTTCCTCCCTCCTTTCCTTCCTTCTTTCCTTTCCTCCCTCCTTTCCTTCCTTATTCCTTCCTCCCACCTTTCCTTCCTTCTTCCTTCCCTCCTTCCTTCCTTCCTTCTTTCCTTTCCTTTTCTCCCTTCCTCCCTCCTTTCCTTGTTTCTTCCTTCCTTCCTTCCTCCCTCCCTTCCTTCCTTCCTTCCTTGACTCGAGGACAACAGGAGGGTTAAGGAGATATATTTTTAAAAAACAACAAAAAACAAACACCTGTGTCCATCAGCTGTTTATATTCTAGCGATCACACCGAAGGGAAAACTTGCGGGAGATTAAAAGAGAGAGAAAAGTAAAGGTGGAACGACAGGTGCGGAAAAGGGAGGCTTGAATAATTCAGTGAGTGGTCTGGCAAGATTTCATCTCTCTGTTAGCACTGTCTTCACATTTCCTGCCCCTGCTGCTTTTAACTTCCCTTCTGATACTCTGGTGTTGAATATGGCGCAATATGAAGATGGTTTAATTTTTATTATAGTCATGTTTTCGGTTATTTTTATCATTTTCTGATCTTGCAATTTTTTCTGGTATTTTGTCAAACGTGCATAATTTTAGCTTTGCCCGATAGTTTTTTTTTTTTCTTGAGGAAATTCCAAAATAAGCATAAATTTTGTTTTTCCCCTTTTTTCAAATTTGAATATTCAAAGAAGTTTAATTGTTCAGAGGAAGGAAGCTAAAAAATCTGACTGATGTTAAAATGTGTACCGTAGACACTGTGACTGCAGCGTCTCTGGTTCGATTCCTGGCATGGACTTTTTTTTTTACTATGGTTGCAAATAATATCTGTGAGGACTGCCTTAATTTATCCGGTTATTAAAAGTGTTATATATGTATGTAGTTCTGGCAAAAGTTGTTATACTCTATATTACCTTTAGTTATACTGCAGGAGTATGGACAATAATAATCCATCATGATTCAGGACGAGGATTGATCCTGTTAAATCAGTGTTTAGGAGCCACATCGTAGACGCTGAGTTTGATTCCCAGTTCCTCCAGCTTACTTGTGTTGGTCTTGATCCGCATCAGTGATTTCTACTGGTGGGCACAGCGCACATCTGGATCTGGATGGTAAGGACTGCAGCAGGGAGCGGACTGGACCGTCTGAACAGGTGAAAAAATGCAAAGAGCAAAACAATTGAAAGATTGTATTAGTTCAATCAATCAATCAATCAAACTTTACTTATATAGCACTTTTCATACATCATGATGTAACACAAAGTGCTTGATATAGTCAGAACAAACTAACTAACTGCACAAAAAGAAAAAGAAAAAGATATAAAAATAATAAATAAAAATAAATAGCAAATAAAATACTAATAAAATATTTAAAAATATATAAAAATAATAAATAAAAATAAATAGCGAATAAAATACTAATAAAATATTTAAAAATGACATAAAACAGACATAAAAGGTGAGTTATGAAGAATAAAACAATAAAAATAGTATTAACAAAATAGTCCAAGTAGTAAAACAGGCTAAAATACAAAATAAAAGGCATATTAATAAATAAATAAAATTGAGTTAGTTAAGAGCTGCAGCTAATTATCAAATGCACAATACTCTCAGCTGCTCTCGTTTATACAGAGATAAAACTTTACAACTAAATAACACCAACACACACACACACAAAAACAAAATGTCATTTATGTCACTCAGTGTAACACAAAGAGTCGGCCGCACGTTAAATGAGCTGAAAGCAGCAGAAAAGTTAGAAAGTGACACGTTTTACTGGACGCTTCTACGAGCTTTACTTCACTATGATTTATGAGGATGGATATTAGTGAGATATTTAAAACTGAGATCAAGCAGCAGAGGCCAAAGAAGCTCTCAACACTCCACAGTCACACATTACAGGAGATTATATAACCAGCTGCAGAGACGCTGTATGCTACAACTATTCTACATTTATAAAATAAAACTGTGTCTTTTCCACCTTTTATTTTTTATCTATCCATTCTGCTCTCTTCTATCTTTCCTCTCCCTCCTCCTCCTCCTCCTCCTCCTTGTCTTTCCTCTCATCACGTCTTCCTCCTGTGTGTTTAATCCCTGCTGACTCTACACTTCCTCATCAGAGTTGATACTCAGAGGCTCACACACACACACACACACACACACACACACACACACACACACACACACACACACACACTGGCAGATAACATACAGTAGGTTTTCAGTCTCAGTGGACTCAGTGGAGGCATCAAGGGAAATAAACTCCTAATTGGAGACAGAAAGAAAGAAATCTTGGTGATGCATTGACGGCGACATCACAGTTAAATCTTTCCTTGTTGTTTATAAGAAGCGTAAGAATGTGGAAAAGTGAAATAGACAAAGAGAAAGAAGAGTTAAATAAATGAAATGAAGCTTTAGGGAGAGTATTATTGATGTGCACACAGGCCTCGTGACAAATTATGTCAAACTCATCTTCATTCAAGGGCCACATACAGCCCAATTTGATCTGATGTGGGCCGGAAGGAAGGAAGGAAGGATGCAAGGAAGGAAGGAAGGAAGGAAGACAGGATTAAAAGATGGAAGAACCCTTTCTTCCTTCCATCTTTTAATCCTGGAAGGCAGGAAGGAAGGAAGGAGGGGAGGAAGGAAGGAAAGATGCAAGGATGGAAGGAAGGAAGGAAAGAAGGGAGGAAGGACAGCTGGAAGGATGGAAGGAAGAGGAGAGAAGACAGTAAGGAAAGAAGGAAGAAAGGAAGGAAGGAAATATTGAAGGAAGGAAGGGAGGAAGGACAGATGGAAGGAAGAGAAGACAGGACGGAAAATGGGCCGGATTGGACTCCTCGGTGGGCCGGTTCTGGCCCACAGGCCGCATGTTTGACACCCCTGACCTACAGGAAGTAAGAAGGAGCAAGAAAGTAGAATTTAGTGGTAAATATTTCCTCCTTTTTGTTGTTTTTTTTTTCTTTCTCTTCTTTCTTATTCTAATTTCAAACATGAAAACTTGATATCAAACAATATCAAGGCTTCCTTCCTTCCTTCTTCCCTTTCTTCTCTCCTTCCTTCCTTCCTTCCTTCCCTCCCACCTTCCTTCCCCCCTCCCTTCCTTCCTTCCTTCCACCCTCCCTCCTTCCTTCCCACCTTCCTTCCCTTCCTTCCTTCCACCTCCCTCCCTCCTTTCCTCCTGTTTTGATTGTTGCTTCTTCCCTCCCTTCCTTCCTTCCGTCTGTCTGTCCTTCCTTCCTTCCTTCCTCCATTCTTCCTTCCTTCTTTCCTTTCCTCCCTCCTACCTGCCTTCCTTCTTTGCTTCCTTCCTCTCTTCCTCTTTTCCTTTCTCCCTCCCTCCCTCCCTCCCTCTTTCCTCCTTCCTTCTTTCCTTTTCTCCCTCCTACCTGCCTTCCTTCTTTGCTTCCTTCCTCTCTTCCTCTTTTCCTTTCTCCCTCACTCCCTCCCTCCTTCCTTCTTTCCTTTCTTCCTCCTACCTTCCTTCCTTCCTGCCTCCTTTCCTTCCTTCTTCCTCCCTTCCTTACTCCCTCCCTCCCTTCCTTCCTTCCTTGACTCGAGGACAACAGGAGGGTTAAATATGTTTTAACAGTAGTCTTAATTTGACGTTTTATCTATGTTGGTAGCTTCTGATGGTGAACTTGGATGTTTCAAACCAAAACCAGATTAACTCACTGCTATTTTTTAAGTTTCTGTTCAGTTAAAAGAGATCAGGATACACTAAGATGAATTCTCCACACCTTATTTCAACTATAGCGAGAACACGACAACCATCCGAAGACTAAACATTCATTGCTGGAGCTTAAAGACGAGACACAGCTACAGCGTGAAGTGTGTCACTAAACGTGGTAAATGTGTTACGATAAAACCTGAAACACAGGAGTTAATGATGACTTATTAATTAAAAAACACTGTGGATACAAGCTTCAGGTATTCATTTGCATACAGTGTGTTTGTATGTCTGCGTGTGTATATGTGTGTGTGTGTGTATGTGTGTGTGTGTGTGTGTGTTAAGGGTGTCACTCTGCCCGGCTGGAGTGAGAACTATCTCCTTGGTAACTCAGCACCTTTCCCCTCTCTACCTCCTGAAGTTGACCTCTCACTGAGTGCACCGACACCCCTGTCACATCCCATCCCACACACCCACGGCAACACACACACACACACACCTACACACACACACACAGAGCCGCTGCGTGCTTCATAAATATTTAATCAGAACTGGTTTTATGACATGCAGTATCAGACCAGTGCAGAAACATCCCATCTGAGCTCCTCTGAGACTGATTATCAACCCGGCAGAGTGCAAGAGGGACACACCACGCCCACACACACACACACACACACACACACACACACACACACACACACACACACATTACATGTATAGGCAGGGGTGTATACTAGGAATAAAGGGGCCAAAATCCTGTTTGTCCCATCAGAGTCATGCTTACAGTAATACTACCACTCATGTTAGGCCTGCAGTCAGATTTAGGTGAGGTTGTTTTATTACTGCTGATTATAAAAACCCGAAATACTCCAAAAAAACTGCCACAGACAAGTAACGAACACAGACTGTGTACCTACGAGGTTTCTCACATTCACATTCCTCACTGAATAAACAAGCAGCAGTTCATAATGAAATGAAACATGAACAGCTGCAGTTAAATTTAACGTCTGTCTTTGGAGAGAGGATGAAAATGAATGTTAGTTGGTGATTTAGCTCACAATAATCATGTTTTCTGTTTAACCCTCGTGTCGTCCTCCCGGGTCAAATTGACCCCATCTTATTCTTCTTTCCTCCCAATCCTTCCTTCCGTCTGTACTTCCTCCATCCCCCTTTTCTTCCCTCCTTCCTCCCTCCTTTCCCTCCTCCTTTTCTTTCCTCCCTCCTTTCCTTCCTTATTCCTTCCTCCCTCCCTCCTCTCTTTCTTTCCTCTGTCCTTCTTTTCTACCTTCCTTCCTTCCTTCTTTCCTTTCTTCCCTTCTTCCTTCTCTCCTTCCTTCCTCCCTCCCTCCTTCTCTCTTTCTTTCCTCTGTCCTTCTTTCCTACCTTCCCTTTCCTCCCTTTCTTCCTCCCTCCTTTCCTTCCTTCCTGCCCTCCTCTTTCCCTTTCTACCTCCCTCCCTCCTCCCTTCTTTCCTTTCCTCCATCCCTCCTTTCCTTCCTCCCTTTTCTTCCTCCTTTCCTTCCTCCCTTTTCTTCCTCCTTTCCTTCCTTCCTTCCTCCATCCCTCCTTTCCTTCCTTCTTCTTCCGTTCCATCCTTCCTTCCTCCCTTCCTTCCTTGACTCGAGGACAACAGGAGGGTTAAACAATACATAAAGTGACCCAGATTTTTTCTAAATTATGCATATTTATTACTATTCTGGCAAATTTTAGCAAGATTACCAATTTAATCATATCTTGGATTTTGTATTGGTTCCCGTTGTCCCTAAATGTTTTAAGAAATGCAATAAATGGGACTCAAATTGTTTTTTTTTTGTGTCCCCCTACTTCACAAAACCAAAATTACGTCAGAGTGTACATGTATATCCCTTCGTGACATCCTCCCGGGACAAATTGACCCCATCTCTGTAGTCTGTTCCTTTTTTCCTTCCTTCCTTCTTCCCTCTTTCTTTGCTCCCTCCTCCTTCCATCCTTCCTTCCTTCCTTCCTCCTTTCCTTCTCTCCTTCCTTCCTCTTTTCCTTCTTTCCTTCCTTCCTCCCTTCTTTCCTCCTTCCCTCCTTACACCTTTCTGTCCTTCCTTCCTCCCTTCCTTTCCCCCCTTCCTTCCTCCCTTCCTTCTCTCCTTCCTTCCTTCCTCTTTTCCGCCATCCTCCTTTCCTTCCTTCTGTCCTTCCTTCTGTCCTTCCTTGACCTGAGGACAACAGGAGGGTTAAAGATGTTTATAATAGTGACATCAACTTTTTTGCTCACGATGAAACACATAAACTTGACTTTGCCTTCCATCACCTCTTAAATTCACTGTAAATTCAATCTAAACACACTTTTAGATGCTCTCAGTCCGTCACTCAACACATATGTAAGGAGATGGACTGACAGAGATAATGTCATTCTTATATTAAAGGAGGATAAATCAGGTGGTATCATAATTATATCATTTCTCCTCAATGATTGCTGTTAAGACCCGGATAAAAGATGGAGGCACATATTAACATTTCCCACATTGAGTCAACCTTTTCATTTGATTTAAACGTGCTGATGGATGGAAGTCAATAGTAATGTGTTTATTAAATTGGTTCCCAGAGTAAAGGAGGGGTTTCTTTTAATGATATCCTAAAAAACAACATGGGGAGTTTCCTGTAAAGACACTAATAGATGTATTATCATCTTGTTTCTTGTGTTTGTGTTATTTGAAGCATTGACTTACCTCTCCGTCTGCCAGCGACTAGAGGAGTTCTCCATCATATCATCCACCCGTCGGCCTTTTCACTGGATTCAATCACTGCCTGGCTTCACTTCACCCCCCTGCCTGGACCCCCCCCCCTGCCCCCCCTCCTTCCTCACACATAAATAAACTCTTCAAATCTTCCCCTCGTCTTGGCGTCCTGTGCTTGTGTCCCTTAGTTCGCCCTAACAAATCTAATATTGACCCAGAAGCTGAAAGTAAATAGACTCAAACTGTTAAATCTTTTATCACTCATCTGCTCTCACTGTGTGCATATAAGTGCACATGTAGTGAGCTTCACACACACACACACACACACACACACACACTCACACACACACAGTTCAGACTGAAGACAACACATTGACCTCTGATGCTTTTACTGGAAGACATTGAGAAACTGAGAAAGCAGGACTTTCACTGTTTTGATCGTGAAACTTGACCCTGAACGAAGCAGAACAGAAATCACCTGAAAGAATGATTTTAGGGGCTTTGACAATACAAATTAGGGATGCTCCATATTGACTTTTCTGCCGATATCCGATATTCCGAAACTCTTAATTTCCGATACTGATATATTCAGGCTTTTTACACCAAAACTGTAACAACATAACATATCTCCTACTGTGGAATTAACACATTATGCCTGCTTTTATTGTGAAGCTCCACTGGATGCAAACATAAATGCAACATGGCTTTCTACATGTAAACACTGTCTGTGCAAAATAAGAGAACAGCTTCAACTTAAGTTATGGAAAAAACGTGCCAATATGTCACCACCATATTTATTATGCTGCTTTGCATCATTTACTATCAGTAGACTCACTAACCACAGACATAAGCCCCGTTTCTGGAGGTGGGACCTTAACAGGAAGTCCTCTCACTCACTCCTCTCAGCTGTTGTGTCTCCAGCAGAGTAGCACCCTGATAGGACCCACCGGAGCCATAGAGACCCTAACCCTCTCTATGGCTCTGGGACCCACCGGAGCCATAGAGACCCTAACCCTCTCTATGGCTCTGGGACCCACCGGAGCCATAGAGACCCTAACCCTCTCTATGGCTCTGGGACCCACCGGACTCTGACACTGACGTCACAGAGGCGGCTCGCTGAAAACACAACAGAGGAAATAAAAAGAGGAGGTAAACCTTGTTTCTGTTTGTGTGTTCGTGTCTATGGCGGTGGACACTATGAACTTGTTAGCCACAGTTAGCGACGGTTAGCAACGGTTAGCGAACCACGAGTCTAGCGCGTTGTTGTTGTTTACGTCATCAATCGCGTGCCGGTAAACGTCCCATGCTGCGTTCATGCAGGCTCGGAAATGCTGAACCCAACAGAACAAACATCGGTTATAAAAACCTGATACCGATATTACATTTTTAAGTAAATATCGGCCGATAATATCGGAGGGCCGATAATACAAATGATGGAAAACGTTCATCTCTTCATGAAGGAGTGACATTCATCAAGCTGAAACTAAAGATTATGGACAAATTTGTGGAGTTACGAGAGTTTGGTGAATCCAACTTGGAACATTTGTACGAGCAAACCTCAGAAAAAAGAGAGATTTTGGAGAAGAAGTCGAAAATGTTCTTGCATCAGGTCTCGAACGGGACTTTGTAAAATCACTCCTCCAACTCTTCAGCCTGTCCTTCCTTCTCTGGCCATCCTGACACTTTACCCCTCCGTCTGTCTTTCCCTCCATTTCCACTCTGGTTTTCCCCAAAGCTGTCACTCATTCATCCCTCTCCTCACATAAACCATGTAGAGCCGGTGGTCTGACAGGATGTGGAAGATGAATCTGTCTCATCAGGAGCAGGGTGAGCTCCCGTTCCAGAGGGGATTCCCACCCGAACCCCTGCTGACAGGTTTGATGAATCTCCACTTCGCCTCTTCTTTGGACGCAAATCCTGAGGTTTTAACCAAATGCACCGCTGCTCCGTCGTTCGGGGGGCTTTAGAGACGCAGGGGGGGACGTTTCACTAATGAGAGAGGTGACATTTCAACCTCAACCTGACAGACTGTGACTCGTCCTTCTGCTCTGTGGACAAAGTCAACAAGAGGTGTAAGAAATATTCATATTTTTACATTAAATCAAAGTGAGATGATTCCACAAAGTTACTGAATTACCTCGATTAATGTCCTGCTTTCAAGAGTGTATTTAAGTTAAAGACTGTGTAACGTGAATTCAGACATCTTCTTCTAAACACATTAAATAGGTCATAAATGTATTTCTATTTTCTAAAAGGTGTAAAAAGTATTTCAACCATTTAGATTTGAATTGTGGAGCTAGGCTTCACAAACTGTGTTTCAAGATTTCTGTGTTCAGGATTTAGTGATTAGCATAAACCCGCCCCTGCTGCTGTAGAGGTAGAAATACATTCAGCGCACACTACTACTACTACAGTCTACAGTTAGCCAGTTAGCCGAGTTAGCCGCCGAGCTAGCCACCGAGTTAGCCGCTGAGCTAGCAGCAGAAAGCTCTCAGACGTAGCGTCCATGTTTCTGGTAGAGGTGGTGACTTTGATCGACAGGTGACACTTGGTAGGGGGCGGGGCTTCAGTGGACTCGGCGGCCACGCCCACAGCGTTTGGGAGCAGAGAAAGAGGCTGATTTTTACACAACTTTGAAGCCTAATTTCATATATTTGGCGATTTTTTTAATCATTCAAATTTGGCAGGGTGGTTAACAACACACTTTTCTGTGGTATGTCAAACTCATATTTATTCTTACTTTACACGGACTTTAAATTAACAGTCAAATGTCTCAAGTCCAGTTTAGGTAAAGAGATACAGATATTATCTCAGGTTAAGGTATTATTAATTTCCCTGTTTATTACTGCTGTTTAATGCAATGTAGTGTTAATAAGACTCATTCAATTATAGCTGTAGACAGACTGACTGACTGAGAGCTGCTTTGATCATAAACATAGAAGCCAAAGCAGATAATTTTCTGGTAACAGTTTGGTTTGGTGTGAATATTAAAATATGCATCGTGAAATTTAAAAAAAAACTGAGTGCATGAAGCCTCTATGAGCGACTAATATTGGGGTTGAAATTATTGAATTATTTGGGCTTCATTTGTCAGTTGAGTTTGGAAGAGAAGTTGGAAAGGGCTGTAACTTTGAGCTTTTGTAAGCTTCCCCGTTTTAAGCCAATTTTTCATTTTTTATGGCGTTTCACTGCTTTTTTCTGTTTGAGTAAATGTACTTAAATTACTTCCTCATTGTGAAAAATCAAGGAACTGAAAGCACACAAGTAAATGGAAACATATATTTATTTGATCCTTTTTCTAAAAATTGTACTACTCCACCCAAAATTGTGCTTTATTAGAGATTTTTTTTTTTTGGGGGGTTTCCAACAACCGAACATCAGTGTAGTCTAACACTTTACACTGCAAACATTTACATAATTTACAGCATGAGAACAAGCAGTAACCTCTGTTTCAAGCCCAAATAAAACACTGTGTTTGCTTCAGAAAGAAGGAGTGGAAGAGGTATTTAAAAGCCAATGTTTTGGTCGATAACCCGGCGTGTTTGTCCTTAAATCTTAATAAAGGCCATGCAAATTTAATCCACGCAAACAGGGCCAGGTGAGTGGACTGTGGAGGATGACTTATTCATGAAGGCCTAATCTGACGTGAGACCCGCTCATCAGGGTGATCGCGTGTGAATGTCACCATGCACGGTTGCTGATCTACACCACAGAGAATTACAGGTGGAGTCAAAATAAAGACACACTGTAAAGAGGAGAGGAGGGGGGGAGGGGGGCGATGAGAAGGAGAGATGAAGGGACAAAATACACACAAGAATATTGGTGTGCATGCATGTTGTGTCTATGCAAATAGAAAAGTCTCTTGAATCTTGTAGTATAAGTTATTATTCATTGTATAATATATATTGTGAGTAAGGTTCAACATTGCAGGATCTTTTCAAAAGCTGTTGAAGTTCTTTATATGCTCCATCATCTTGTCTATGAGCAGCCAAACTTTGTCTATATTCTTTTAAAAGACAAATCACTGAATATAAAATATTAAAGGACAAGTTCACAATTTTCCTGTGTCCTTCCTTCCTTCCATCTGTCCTTCCTCCCTTTCTTTCTTTCTTTTTTCCTCCCTTCCTTCCTTCCATCTTTCCTTCCTGTCTTGTTTTCCTTCCCTCCTGCCTTCCATCTGTCCTTCCTTCCTTCCTTCCTTCCTTCTGTCCTTCCTCCCTTTCTTTCTTTCTTTTTTCCTCCCTTCCTTCCTTCCTTCCATCTTTCCTTCCTGTCTTGTTTTCCTTCCTTCCTCCCTTTCTTCCTTCCTTCCATCTTTGTAATGGAACGGCCCACATGAGATCAAGTTGGGCTATATGTGGCCCTTGAATGAAAATGAGTTTGACACCTCTGCTTTAAGGGAATCTATATTAAAAAAACTAAAGTTAGCAGAATACTTATCGCTATTATTTCACTGTGTTGGACATGAATCAGAATAAATTTGTGCATGTTGTTTTCCCACCAAGACAAAACACAGTAGAATAAGAACAGCATCCACCACAACAACAACAACAGCAGCAGCAGCAGCGGAGGCAGCGGCGGTGGCGGTGGCAGCAGCGGTGAAACTGGAGACACATTATCAGCTGGAGAAAAGACAGAAAGAATAGAACAGCTGGCCCCAAACTGCCAACATCCCTCACCACAAAAAATACCTCCAAATGAAAAGGCAACATGTCAGACAAGTCGCTCCTCTCTTTCACTAACTCCCCTTTTAGTTTCCCTCTTTTTACATCTCCCGCTCCTCTCGTCTCCTCTCTCTCTCACTCCCTCTCTGTGTGTGACGGGCTCACACCGCTCTGTCACCGAGCGCGAGGCTGCCATGACAGTTTCAGCACTCTGTCTCCGTCTCCTCTGTGCGCCGGCGGCAGCGCTGAGTCTGCACTCCTTCACCCGCAAACACTTCTTCATTCTGTTTTCTCAAACCCTCGTCCTTTTTTTTTGTGCTTCCCGCAGAGCGATTCCTTCTGCTCGGGTATTAAACAGGCTAAATGAGGACATGCTTTTTAAAAAGGCGGCGGCGGCTTTGAGCGTACCCCAGTTTAAGTTACATCGCAAGAAGAAGAAGAAGAAGAAAAAGGTGGCTTTCTGTAACTTTCGACAGTCTCTTGTCACACTGTGTGATTGAATTCAGAGGCTTTCTTCTTCTTCTTCTTCTGTGTGTGTGATACTCTAAATGTAACTGAGGAAACTTTTAGGAGCACACTAAACTTCTGCCACCACAACGGCAGCACTACGCTGTCTACGCCTTTCTTCACCTGGAGAACGACAGCATCGATACGTTCAAACAGTTAAACACACAACCGGCGCTGGTTATGATTTAATGCCCACATATCTGATCCTCACTGATGTTTGGAGGGGTTAGGAAGGGGGCCCAAGCTCTTCCATAAAGGGTCATAGTCATGGTGGCTGCAGGTTTTCATCCCAACCAAATAGGAGCACACCAGACTCAACTAATTTAATCAACTGATCTCAGGCCCCGTTTATACGTACCCGGTTATTTACCCGAGACATTAACCATCGTTTGCACCCTCAGTTTAGACGCAAACAGAGAATTCACCCCTGAAAACGATGCTTTGGGGAGATTTGGGGAGCCAACGGCAGATTGTGAGACGGAAACTGCTCCTGGGTTAAATGCGACATGGTTTACAATCTATGGTGATCATGGATGCATTCAGAATAGCAGTCGCGTTTATGCTGGTGCAATCCCTTTGTATTTGTTTGCATTTGCAAATACAAGTGCCGTACTATGTGTTATTATTATATGCAGGATTCTGATTGGCTAATGTGGGCTTGAGCTGCTCTTGACGGCACATATACACGGGTTAGTGTAAACGGAAACTTTTCTGAAAACGGACTGGTGTGTACGCAGTTTTTTTTTGTAAACAGAGAGGATGAAATGTCTGTTTATGAAAATAGCCGGGCATGTGTAAACGTAGTCTCGTTCTTCAGACAACCGATTGTTTGTTTGGAATAAAAACCTGCAGCTACATGACTCTTTATGGAATAGTTTGGATATGACTGATCTATACGGGTCATTTCAAGTCTATTATACAGAAATAATAGCTTTTAAATCAACATGGTGTCTCTTTGATTGAGGATCAATGTTAAATTAACTGCTCCTTTAGTGCTCCTGTTTTATACTGTGGTGTGCATCTTTCATCTCCTCTCTGAAATCTTTAGGACATGTAAACACGTAGCCAGATATCTGGAAAAACTGATATATGTTCATGCGTTTTTGCCTTTCATCCACATGAAAACTTTTAGGTCACTGAAAACGATTATTTCTGAAAACTCCAGCCATAGTGGAGATTTGGGAAAACTTTTGTATCTGTGTGTGTACAGGGGGAAAAGAGTTTTACATTCCCGAACGTCACAGTATGCAACAATAAATGCATTAACGTCAGGTGTGCAACTTTTATTTAGGCTTTATGCAGTGTATGAAAACGATCTGGTGTGCACAATGTTATTATTGAAAAACAGAGGGGGGGGGGATCTTCGTCTACGTGTATACATGGCCTTATTTAACCAGGGTGAGACAGTCTGAATGGGACACAGAGATATTAGATCAGTGGCCTCCGACCTGCTCCTGTAGAGGTACTGCCCTGCATGTTTTAGGAATCTCCCCAATCTAACACACCTGATTCTAATAATGATCTCATTATCAAGCTCTTTGATGAGCTTCAGATGCTTGATAAGGAGTTAATTATTATAGAATCAGGTGTGTTAGATTGGGGAGATTCCTAAAACATGCAGGGCAGTAACTCTCCAGGAGCAGGGTTGGAAAACACTGTACTAGAAGAACTCTTGAACTGGTGGCCTCTGCTGTCCTTCTGGTGAGGTTGAGGTGAAACATATTTTATCCAATGGATCTATTAAACCTCAATCCCTTTTAAATCCTAAAGTTCCTCATTTTAAATAATTATTGTAATAATGACTTTACTTGTAGAGCACCTTTTCATGCAAAGATGCAGCCTGATGTAAAATGAAAATAATAAACTATAAGTATCACAAAATGAACAGTAAGTCAAAATAAGGGAGAAAAAATAAAGTTTGATCACAATATAATAAAACATGAACAATGATACTAATCAAGTAACCCTGAGTCTTTAATATGTGTTTAAAGCTACTGATGGAGTTTTCCGTACTAAAGATAAAAGTGGAGGCTGTTCCTCAGTTTAAAGGCACCAGATTTCTTCTGAGACACTTCAGGAACTTCTAAAAATAAAATCAATGCAGTGAAATATCTGACAGTTCTTGTTAGAAGATGAAGTGAAAGGCAGATGCTGATATATGAAGGTGCTACATTATATATAAAGCTTTATAGACACGTAAAACTTTAAAATCTGCTCTAAAACATACAGGAAGTCAGTGCTGAGATGTGAGCAATAGGATAACGTGTTTATTCGTTTTGGTTAAAATCCTGACGACAGTAAACTGAAATAACTCTAATTTGCTTAAACATATTTTTAGGAAGTAAAAAGAGAATTATACTAATCTAAGCAGCTTTTAATAAAAGCATGTATCAACATTTCAGCATCATTCTCAGTTAAACATGGTCTGATGTGTTCCTCTAATGTATTAACCCTCCTTTTAGGAAGGAAGGAATGATGGAAGGGAGGAAGGAAAGATGGAAGGATGGAAGGAAGGAAGGATAGGAGGAAGGAAAGAAAGATGGAAGGAAGGATAGAATGAAGGGAGGAAATATGGAAGGAAGGAATAATGGAAGGGAGGAAGAAGGAAGGAGTAAAGGAAAGAAGGAAGGCAGGAAGGTAGGGGGGAGGAAAGGAAGAGAACCCCGTCTGTCCTTCCTCCCTCCCTCCTTCTCTCTTTCCTCTCTTCCATCTCCCTTTCTTCCTTCCTTCTGTCCTTCTTTCCTTCCCTCCTTCCTTCCTTTCCTTCCTCCCTCCCTTTCTTTCCTCCCCCTACCTTCCTCCCTTCCTTCTTTCCTCTGTCCTTCTTTCCTTCCTTCCTTCCTTCCTTCCTTCCTTCCTTCCTTTCTCCCTCCCTCCTTCCTTATTTCCTCCCTCCCTCCTACCGTTCTTCTTTCCTCCGTCCCTCCTTCCTTCCTTTCCTTCCTCCCTCCTTTCCTTTCTTTCCTTCTTCCCTTCCTTCCTCCCTTCTTCCTTTCTTCCTCCCTCCTTTCCTTCTTCCTTCCTTGACTCAAGGACAACAGGAGGGTTAATAAAATAAAATGTATGTGATCTTTTTATTTCATTTATAAGACCTTGTTCTGCAGACGGTTAGGTAAAGCTTCCTCTTCCACTTTCACTCACTGAACCTCCTCAGAGTCTTTCCACAGTCCTCACTGAACATCCTGCATGACAAAAACGACAAAACCCAGTTAACAAACATTACACACACACACACAGTCAGTCTCTCTCTCTCTGTGTGTGTGTGTGTGTGTGTGTGTGCACCCTTTAGATGAGCATTTAGATGTAGGCACCTTTTAGATGAGCATCAGTCCGGACAGCGTGTGTCTGCCTCTGGGTCCAGGTCCTGAGTGTGTGTGTCAGGCTCAGTGACACCTCAGTCACTTCGGCTCTCTGCAGCTGCACCGTCGCCGCCGCCGTGAGTGCCTGCGCGGCATTTTGCGGGCACGCAGGGTGACAGAGTGCATGACAGCGGCCGGCGTCAGTACTGGCACTACACTGTCATCTGTGAGAGTCTTTTTGGCACCGGGCGAACACAGATCCACCCTCAGGACTGACGAGGAGTCACTCAGAAGGAAAAACAACTGTGAGTCTGGCTTCATGTACTGACTGGACACAACAGGCCGCTCCTGGTGAGAGAGACAGACAGAGCAGTGATGGCTGAGTGAAGATCGGCTTGAGAGTTAAAAAACGTTTTTTTTGCAGTTCAGTGGAAATCTTTAAAATAATACATCATGATGGGATGGTGGGAAACGCTCAACTGCAGTATTTTGACTCTTGAACTTCTGTCCACATTAGAGGTGGGGGTGTTGAACTCTATGCAGAAGGAAGGAAGGAAGAAGGAAGGAAGGACGGAAGGAAGGAAAGGAGGGAGGGAGGAAGGAAGGGAGGAAAGGAAAGAAAGAAGGAAGAAAGGTAGGAGGGAGGAAAGAAGGAAGGTAGGAGGGATGGAGGGAGGGAGGGAAGGAGGAAAGAAGGAAGGAAGGATGGAAGGAGGAACGAAGGAAGGAAGGATGGAAGAAGGAAAGGAGGGAGGAAGGAAGGAAGGAAAGGAGGGAGGAAGGAAGGAAGGAAGGAAAGGAGGGAGGAAGGAAGGGAGGAAAGGAAAGAAAGAAGGAAGGAAGGTAGGAGGGAGGAAAGAAGGAAGGAAGGAATGAAGAAGGAAAGGAGGGAGGAAGGATGGAAGGAAGGAAAGGAGGGAGGAAGGAAGGGAGGAAAGGAAAGAAAGAAGGAAGGAAGGTAGGAGGGAGGGAGGGAGGAAGAAGGAAGAAAGGAATGAATGAAGGAAGGAAGGAAAGGAGGGAGGAAGGATGGAAGGAAAGGAGGGAGGAAGGACCGACGGAAGGAAAGGAGGCAGGAAGGACGGAAGGAAGGAAGGTAGGAAAAAGGAAAGGAGGGAGGAAGGATGGAAGGAAGGAAGGCAGGAAGGAAGGAAGGAAAGAAGGGAGAGAGGAAAGAAGGAACAGTCAAACCAGACGGGGTCAATTTGACCCGGGAGGACGACACAAAGGTTAAAGTCTCCATCCACTCAAAAAATGTGAGAAATTGAGTCTGTCTTCATGTACTGACTGGACACAACAGGCCGCTCCTGGTGAGAGAGACAGACAGAGCAGTGATGGCTGAGTGAAGATCGGCTTGAGAGTTAAAAAACGTTTTTTTGCAGTTCAGTGGAAATCTTTCAAATAATGCATCATGATGGGATGGTGGGAAACGCTCAACTGCAGTATTTTGACTCTTGAACTTCTGTCCACATTAGAGGTGGGAGTGTTGAACTCTATGCAGAAGGAAGAGAGGAAAGGAGGGAGGAAGGAAGGACGGAAGGAAGGAAGGAAGGAAAGGAGGGAGGAAGGACGGAAGGAAGGAAGAATGGAAGGAAGGAAGGAAGGAAAGGAGGGAGGGAGGAAGGAAGGGAGGAAAGGAAAGAAAGAAGGAAGAAAGGTAGGCGGGAGGGAGGAAGGAGGAAAGAAGGAAGGAAGGATGGA
>NC_070584.1:31761226-31771226 GCF_027409825.1 Scomber japonicus
TTTCCTCCCTTCCTTCTTTCCTTCCTCCATCCCTCCTTCCTTCTTTCCTCTGTCCTTCTTTCCTTCCTCCCTCATTTCCTTCTTTCTTCCTCCCTTCCTTCTTTCCTTTCCTCCCTTCCTTCCTCCTTTCCATCATTCCTTCCATCTTTCTTCCCTTCCCTCCTTCCTCCTTTCCTTCCTCCCTTGCTCCCTTCCGTCCTCCTTCCCCCTTTCCTTCCTCCTTTCCATCTTTCCTTCCTTCCTTTCATCTTTCCTCCCTCCCTTCTTTCCTTCCTTCCTCCTTTCCTTCCTTCCTTGACTTGACGACAACAGGAGGGTTTTAATAGAAAAATTATGTTGTATTTTTTGCATACATCGACACATTTCAATCCACAGACAGAAACTGAACGACAGAAATGCAGCACGCTCATACAACACCTCTACTTCTCCACATCCTCACTGCATCCGTCTGCATCCACACTGAACCTTAAACACACTGGATGTACACTGTGCACAATCATGCTGCACCTTCAAACACAAGAGCAGGGGTGTAAAACTCATCTTCATTCAAGGGCCACATACAGCCCAATTTGATCTTATGTGGGCCGGAAGGAAGGAAGGAAGGAAGGAAGAATGCAAGGAAGGAAGGAATGATGCAAGGATGGAAGGAAGAGGAGAGAAGACAGGATGAAAAGTAGAAAGGATGAAAGGGAGGATCGAAGGAAAGATGGAAGGAAGGAAAGATGGAAGGAAGAGGAGAGAAGACTGTAAGGAAAGTTGAAAGAAAGAGGAGACGCTGCTTGATGTTGTGCTTTAACCCTCCTGTTGTCCTCAGGTCAAGGAAGAACTTAGAGAGGAAAAGAGGAAGGAAGGAAGGAGAGAAGGAAGGGAGGAAAGGAGTAAGGAGGGAGGGAGGAAGGAAGGAAGGAAGGAAGGAAAGAAGGAAAGGAGTAAGGAGGATGGGAGGAAGGAATGAAGCAAGGAATGAAGGAAGGAAATGAGTAAGCAGGGAAGGAAGGAAGGAAGGAAGGGATTAATGAGGAAAAGAGGAAGGAAGGAAGGAGAGAAGGAAGGAAGGAAAGAAAGGAGTAAGGAGGGAGGGAGGGAGGGATGGAGGAAGGAAAGGAGGAAGGAAGGAAGGATGGAAGGATGGAAGGATGGAAGGATGGAAGGATGGAAGGAGGAGGGAGCAAAGAAAGAGGGGAGGAGGTGAAGAAGGAAGGAAAAATTAAAGAAAGAGGGAGGAAGGAAGGAAAGAAGGAACAGTCAAAAGAGACGGGGTCAATTTAACCCTAACCCTAACCCCCCCCCCCTCCTTTATGTGCTTAAATAGTGCAAATTAATCAAATTACAAAAAAGCTAATTGTCATATAGTGAAGCTGATGGTTTGGGTGGGGGGGGGGGGGTGTTTGGAGGGGCTCTTCTGTTAATCTAAGCTTTATAACAACAGGTGACAGAGGTCTAGAGTCTGAGGTTTTTATCAGGCTTATTAAAAGGATGTGAATCTATCAGCTGAACGCAGCCTCCACACTGTTTGTCTGGACTCTCTCTCTCTATATGTGTGTGTGTGTGTGTGTGTAGGTGGGTATACTGGAGGTAAGCTGAGCCGAAGAGACGCTGACTGTGTTGAATCTCAGCAGCAGCAGCTCCAGACGCCAGAGACACACTGCCCCTCTCTCTCTCTTTATTTCTCTCTCTCTCTCTCTATCGGTCTCTCTCTCTCTCTCTCTGTATTTTTCTCTCTCTCTCTCTCTCTCTCTCTCTCTCTCGCTCGCTCGCTGCTTCACTTGTTTTGTTTCTCAGACGCAGCTCGGATGGACTCTGCCCTGATTTATGGAAAGAAAAGCCCACAGTGTAGTCATGGTGATCTCTCTCTCTCTCGCTCTCTCTGTCTCTCACACACACATACACATAAAACACACACACACATAAAACACATGCCTGTCCCTGCATTCCTCTACACATCACCACGATCGTGTGTGTGTGTGTGTCTGTGTTAAAAGCGCACACACACACACACACACACACACACACACACACACACACACACACTCTCTGACTCTCTGTAAGGTGACGGCTGTCACACTGCTCAATGTTTCCTCTGAGTCAGCAAAAATAGGAAGAGGAGGAGAGTGATGGAGAGGGGTGAAAGGAGGAAGAGAGAGGGAGAGAGAGAGAGGGAAAAAGGAGGAAGAGAGAAGAGAGATATTAAGTGAAAATTAAAATCTAAAACGAGGTGAGAGCTGCGTGTGTCTAACCCAAAAACACACTTCATCACTCAGCAGCTGAGTTCATTTCTGACGCTACAGAGAGCAGAAAAAAGAAGGATAATACTGTTTAATGTAAACGTCTAATATACTGTAGACATATATCAATACGTGTGCAGGTGTGTTAATAATATGAGACTAAAGAGATAAATATAAGAGATCAAATGTGCAGAGGAAGATGAGACTGAGATGTTTGCTGCAGTGAATCAACAAGGAAATAATCACACATCTATGAAAGAAGAAAGTTCATAACTGTAGTGCACCTGTGTGTGTAGCTCTATCTGGCTCTCTCAGACACACACACACGTCAAAATACTCACTATTATTTAGACTTTAAACATATTAAACTGTAAAAATTGAGAGTTTATGTGTTTAACTTTTAAGATTATTTGACAACCTGCAAGAAAAAAAGACTCATTTTTCCTGCTGGAGTTTAGTAAATATGTTTATGACAACCTTGTTATGGTTCAAATTAGGCTTTAAAGTTCAGCCAGATTACACACACACACACACACACACACACACACACACACACACACACACACACACACACACACACACAGAAGCTTAACATGCTCCTGTAGAAGCTGCAATGTTGTGCAGATCACTGTTATTGACCTCTGAAACATCTACTGGCCTTCAGCGTCTGACCCCCAAACAAACACACCTACACACACACACACGCACATACACACACACACACACTGTCACACACTCATTCACGGTGAGCATGATATGTCTTTGAAGTGAGCCGCCACCCACCGAGCCTGACGGCGGTGTCACATCAGCAGCAACGCGGGCTGGCATCTGTCTCAACCCGCGCTGCTTTCCACCTGAGAGGAGCAGAGACCACTTAATGCAGTTTAGGGCGCGTGCACGAGCGCGAGCGCACACAACCACACACGCACAGTGGACATCGACTCTCTCTCGTGCACACCCACACACCCAACCACCACCACCACAAACATAAAGTGAGAGAGAAAGAGAGATTTTCTCATCAACCTCGTTGTTGGATGCTGGCAGGAAGAGGCCGGCTCCAGTCATCCATCACCGGCTGACGAGGCGCGCTGAGGCCCGATGACAGGCGGCCAGAGCCGGGGCAGTGGAGCTGAGGAGGACGGCTGCGCTGGTGCTGGTTCTCTCTCTCTCTCTCTCTCTTTCTCTTTCTCTCTCTCTCACACACACTCAGAGACAAATCTAGGAATCATGGCTGTTCTGTGATGTCCTCGGAGATCAGAGCAGCCTCTTTGCCCAACATGCTGCACTCTACATCGGCTCCATCAGCCTGAAGCAGCGCGGCACAAACATCCAACCAGCCCGCAGCTTCCTCTCTCTCCTCTCTGTCATCTCATCTCACAGCTGAGCGACATCTCTGAAATATCACAGAATAAAAACCTCACTGAAATACATGAAGAGATGCGTTCATTAAGACTCAGCCAGGTGATCAACCATGATGAGAGAAATACATCTTTTTAAATTTTTTTGGTTGCGATTTTAAACCCAATTAGAATAAAGATATTTTCTCATCTTTTTTTTTTACGTTGTTTTCTCAACAAAATAAAAAATGTCCAGGTTTTTCTTTATAATCGGCATTCAATCAAATTTATATCATGTTTTTATATATTTTAAACATTATTAAAAGGCCTATTTGTATTTTTTTATTCAAAGTAATAAATGTTTCTTAGTCAATTCATCTTCTACACATGACGGATATGAGCTTTATTATTTAACCTGTTATTAAAGTTATGTTTTATAGATCTTCATATTTAGCGATTTCATTTAGTCTTAGTTTCCACACACACACCAGAGTCAAGCAGATGTATGATGTTCTTGTCTTACATAAAACTCGCAGGCTTTAAATCATTTATCATTTCTATTTTCTGTCTGTAACAATGAGGGCAGCAGTCTGACAGATGTGGCTCGGTTTCTTTTTTTTTTTTTTTTTTTTTTGGGACAGAACTTTTTATTAAACATTATTAAAAACAAAGATTCTCAACAACGTTTTTTTTCCACTTTGTAGGTTTTTCACTTGTTGACACGTTAGGACACGTTCATTGAATAAATATAGAAATTATATATGTACAGATATACATTAACAGCACTGTGCAGAAGTTTAGCTTTCGGGGGGGGGGGGTTGGTTTTGTATTTTTTAATAATTGAATTTTAAAATCTCCAGTTTCATGATCGCAGTGTTAGTTTGATTGTTTGAGGGTCAAATCAGGATTTCTGGATTTAAGAAGGAATCACGTAAAAAAAATCAGATTGCATCACATAAAAATAAAAATAATAAAATAAATCAGATTAAAACGAAGAAAGTTACAAAGAGGAGGAAATTATTGGTCGCCTCAATTTAAAAAAAAAGATTAATTTATAGATGTGTGGTAGAGAAATACTTCTTTAAATGTTTTTGCATCGCTTTAAATTAAAATAGAAGCTAAACTTCTTTTAATTTCACATTTATTTCGCTTTTTTTTCTCTCTAGATGTTTTTTCGGTGTCATTTCTTTTTTTAAATTGAATCGATCTTCTTCCTGCACGTCTCCACCATCCAACAGGTTTACAGGTTTTAGACTGAACATCGGGACACTTCTGCACAATATTGCACATATATCTATGCAGCAGGAAAATAAAAACACACGAACCAGGGATTTCTTTCTTGGTTTGACAGAATGAATGCATCGAGTTTTACTCCAAGAACAGTAAAAAGCTCTAACCACCGAGTTTCTCTTTCTCTTTTCAACACTATCAAGCATCCTTCATCATCATCATCATCATCATCATCAAGACACAACATCTTATATTATTATTAAGACACCGGGCTGCAGAAGAGAAAGGAAAAAAAAAAAAAAAAAACACCCGCAGGCCCCAGAAAAAGAAAAGAGGAAGAAAAAATGAATCTACAAATATTTAAAAGTAAAAAACAGATATAGCCTAATCATGAAAACAAAGTCTTTTTTAATCATCAGGTTGGTGCATAGAGTTTTAGCAGCGAATGCAGTCCTTGTCCATCTAATAAAATGAGGCTCTCACACCTCATCAAATTTACATCCAGGTTTTTCGAAAGAGAGAAAGAGAGAGAGAGAGAGAGAGAGAGAGAGAGAGAGAGAGAGAGAGAGAGAGAGAGAGAGAGAGAGAGAGAGAGAGAGAGAGAGAGAGATCAAAGGTCCTATATGAAGTAGAAAACAAAACGTTTGTCTAGTTTGATCTCTTCTTAGTGCAGTATAGGCTTGCCTTTGACATTACACATGTTCAGTAGGAGGAGGAAGAGGAAGAGGAGGAAGAGGAGGAAGAGGAGGATACCATAGACGATTTGCATGCTGTAACATACAAACATTTTTTTTTTTTTTTGTATTAAGACATTTTGAATAATCCCAAGCAACAAAAGCATCGTTTTTCCTTTTTAAAAAGAGAGAAGGTAAAATAACACAAGTAACTGTTCTTTTGTTCTCTACACATTATGTACAGGTGGAAATAAATACATAGTCTAAAATCTGGCTCAGATAATCTCTTTTTGTCCTGGTTTTTTTTTTCCCTTTTTCTTTTTTAAAACAATAGAAAAATTGATTGAAAATAGCAGTTAAAGACGCATCCATGTCCCGCAGTTTAACAGCAGATTGTTCTTTTTTGTTTTTTTATGCATGTATTGTCTGCAGTCCTTCACCTTCTCCGGGTCTTCATGAGGGAAATGGGGAACTTTTTGTGTCCTTTATTTTTTTTTTCTTCCATTTTTTATTTTTGTAGCATACCCAGGGCCTTACTGATGGCAGAGGAGGAGGAAGAGGAAGAGGAAGAGGAGGAAGAAGAGGAGGAGAAGCGAACCATGGGCCATGCTTTCCATACATGTGGAAGGATTCTGGGGGGAGATGGCTGGAGGTTACCATACATGTCCTGCATGCAGGGTTGCAAATAGGGAGGGGGGGGGGTGGGGGTGGGAAACTATAGACTTGCAATATTGAAATTGTCTCTTTCTCTGCATCACAGACCGTCTCTCTCCTTTCCCCCCCTCACACACACACACCAAAAAATAAAGAAAAACAGTCCGTTGAGCTTTCTGGAGCCACAAAAAAAAAAAAAAAGAAAAAGAAAAAAGGAGAGGCGGTGTATTGCTTTTTTTCCTGCTTCTATTTCAGTCCAATCAGATTCTTAAAAAAAAAAAAGAAGAAGACGAAGAATAAAAGAAAAGAAAAAGTAAAATCAAGCCCCATCCCTCCCAAGTTTAAGACAAAAGTCACTCTGAATTAAGACAGTCATGTTAAATGTCAGGTTTGGTTCAGTAAGACTTCTGACCAGGTTCTGCTGCACCAGAGACAAAAACACAGTCTGCAGGTTTCTAAGTGATCCCATGTGTGCCTCCAAAACCACAACATGACAGACAGCTTGTTGTGTGGGCGAAAAAATGAAGTTTACACAAAACATCTTTTTAAGACTCAAAATGCGCACGAGGATTATTTCTGTGCGCATCTATAACGCTCAACTTGTTTAGATGTTTTTTTTTCTTTCTTTTTCTTTAAAAGTCTTTTTTTCTGTCTCAAGGGAATAACTGTAAACAAAATACAAACGCTGAAAAATATAAATTAATTGTTACAAGGATGTTTAAAGGTGGAGAGGGGAGGAAGAGGAGGAAGAGGAAGAAGAGGATGGGGGGGCTTCTGAGTCTTATGGTTCAGTCTCTCACATGAAGAACTCGGTGTTGGCCTGTTTCCCGGACGGATCTCTCGTGTTTGCGGGTCCACCGGCATTGTAGGTCCGGCTGGCCAGCTTCTCATACTTCTCCTTGTAAAGATCCCTCTCCTTGGCGAGGCGAGCCACGTCCTGCTTCAGCTGCTCCACCTGGTTCTGCAGGGTGCACTTCTCCGTCTCCAGCATGTGCCTCTGCTGCACTCGCTTGAAGCGGCAGGACTGCGCGTAGCCCCGGTTCTTCAGGGTGCGTCTCTTCTGCTTGAGACGGATCACCTCCTCCTTGCTGAAGCCCCGCAGCTGCCGGTTCAGCTCCCGCACCGTCATGCTCACCAGCTGCTCGTCCGAGAAGCGGTCCTCCAGGCGGGCGTGGTGGTGTCCGTGGTGGTGGTGATGGTGGTGGTGGTGATGGGCCTGGTGATGGTGCGCCGCCGAGGCCGTGGACAGATCCTCCCCGACGTACTGCTGCCCTCTGAAGCCCTCGTAAGCTTGGTGGTGATGGTGGTGTGCGTTACCGATGAGGGCCTCCACTGCGTCCTCCGGGGTCAGGTTGAGCGCCTCTGGGTTGATGTGGTGCTGGTAGCTGGGGATCCAGTACAGATCCTCCAGCTGAGGTTTGCCCCCGTTGCTGTGATTGTTGTTGCCACTGCTGTTGTTGCTGCTCCCGCTGCTGGTGACGCCGTTGGGGAGACTCTGGTTGGGTTGAGCTCCGGGACTCGGGGCGCAAAAGCTCGGCGAGGAAGGCACGGAGGAGCAAGGTGTGCTGATCGGGGTGGAGGACAGAGAACCGGACGGGAGCCGGTGACAGTAGCGATCGGCCTCCGGTGGCTCCTTCTTCACCTCAAACTTCATCAGGTCAAAGTCGTTAACGTACTCAATGGCCAGAGGGCTGTTGGGCAGCTCTGCGCTCATGGCGAGGTCGGTGGCCATGTCAGTCCATGCGACGACTCCTGCCCTCACAGCCAAACCGACGGCCGGCAGCCCTCTCGGATACAGATTGCGGAGAGGAATAAAAGCCTGTGTGGTGTATATATAGACACACGCACACGCCCGGTGCGTGGGGGCTGCAGCAGGGCCGGCGGGTGGGTGGAGAAACTTATTAAGGCTGTTCGTCCCTAAGTCAACTTCTATATATAGTGGCGTGAATATACGTATGCATGTAAATGAACTTGTACACCTGCCAGTTTGCCTCCGCTCGCTGCTCTTGTTGACAACTTATCCCAGGTCAAATGCACGCTTTAATAGCCTACCAGGAGCCCCCGGGGCGGCTGAAACTCGAGCCCGGTGAATTTGGAGACACCAACCTGTCTTGTCCTCGCTTCACCTCTGCAGCCCACTTGCCTCCCTGTGATTTAGTGTCCTCGGTTCTGCTCGATCAAGTAACACGAAAAAGATTTCGTCTCCTGCTCCGCGCGCTCACTGGGTGTGTGTGTGTGTGTGTGTATGTGTATGTGTGTGTGTTATAAATATTTTCCAAGCATCCTTCTTCGCCCTCCCGCTGTTGGCAACTTGATCGCGAAGTCCCACGTCACTGCAGCATGGCCCGGTTTAAAAGTTTCTCACACAGTCAAAATCAGACACAGATGGTGTGACAATTAAAAGGTGTGCCAATAATAAAAATATCAAAAATTAAAATAAAGTCCCAAGTATCCAAAAAAAACGGAATGGCACGTGCACAAGTTGTCAAAGTTGCAGATAAGACCTCCTGCTTGGATGGACAGGAGAGTCTGGTCCTCTGTTGTTGTGGTCAGTCCTCCAGCAGCAGCAGCAGCAGCAGCAGCGTCTACTTACAGCTTCGGTCCCCACAGTGCTGTCACCTCTCACCCCACGGCTCTCTGTTGACCTTACGTGTTGACTCTGTGTGTGTGTGTATGTGTGTGAGTGTGTGTGTTATTATGCAAGAGGTGATAAATTCCAGTTGGTTTTCCTCTCTCTCTCTCTCTCTCTCTCTCTCTCTCTCTACTCTGATCAGCCCCCTCAGAGTTTGTGTCCAAGAGCTTCACGGTGCAACCACGCAGTGTCACTGAGGCGCTGCAAGGCAATCTGCACTTATAAAGACAGCGTGGCCCTCCCACACAGAGGTGTGACGGGCCAATGGGAGGAGATCACAGCGGAGCATTTGCATTGTCCTATAGCAGAGCATGAGCCGTGGCAGAGGAGGAGGGGAGGGGGGGAAGGAACCAGTGCCGGAAAGAGCCGAGCGCAGCCGAAGGGAGCAGGAACGCACAGAGGGGGAACAGGTGCAGCAGATCCCCCCCTCTAGTGACCGAGCAGATGCTACTGCACGGCGGCGGAGAGGAGAGGTAAGATGAGAGCTGCGAGACTTTCTCAGAGAAAAATGTTTACTCGGAACAGCAAAACACTTTTACACCAGGTCCAGGTCCAGAACCGAGATGTCTGGTTATGCAACGAGGCTCGCGCGCTGCGGTGTTCACATTTCACAGCGATGGAAAATCACTTCCAAGTTGTTAATTGATGTTTTAATGGTTATCCTGGTATCCATTTAGTTTCACAGGAACAAAAAGAGTGAGTCTATTTATGTATGACGCATTGGCCTCCTGTTATTATTATTATTATTATTATTATTATTATTACACTATTAAAAATCAGATACAACTTTTTTTAATCGCCATAATTCTCATGCAGGCCTGTTAGAAGAGATGTTATTGCAGCTAATTTATGAAATGAATGGTATATAAATTCATGCAGTATTTCATCTCTATACTGAAACATTCTCAGTGATTTATCCATAAATGTAAAATTGATTTCTCTCAGATTACCTGGATTTTTATGACTAATCCATTTATTCAGATTTTCACCTTTTGACCTCTTAAAACCTGATCTTCCAGTTAAATCTGAATCTAGTTTATTGGTCATGGAGTCTGATTAGATGGCTGTGAATGTGCTTAACAGAATTCACATGAGGGTGAAATAATACATAAAGATATAGAGTTATACAAATAATAAAAAAAGAATAGTTATGAGCAGCAATTATGATTAAAAATAGACATGTAAAGAAACACTGTGTCAGATTAAACTGTATTGACTCTGTGCATGATGTTGGTGCTACTGTGCAAA
>NC_070584.1:31776226-31783726 GCF_027409825.1 Scomber japonicus
CTTTCTTTCCTTCCATCTGCCCTTTCTCCCTTCCTTTCATTCATCTTTCCTTACTGTCTTCTCTCTTTTTCCTTCCATCCTTCCATCTGTCCTTCCTCCTTTCTTTCCTTCCATCTGTCCTTTCTCCCTTCCTTTCATCTTTCCTTACTGTCTTCTCTCTTTTTCCTTACATCCTTCCATCTGTCCTTCCTCCCTTCTTTCCTTCCATCTGTCCTTCCTTCCTTTCTTTCATCTTTCCTTACTGTCTTCTCTCTTTTTCCTTCCATCCTTCCATCTGTCCTTCCTCCCTTCTTTCCTTCCATCTGTCCTTTCTCCCTTCCTTTCATCTTTCCTTACTGTCTTCTCTCCTCTTCCTTACATCCTTCCATCTGTCCTTCCTCCCTTCTTTCCTTCCATCTGTCCTTCCTCCCTTCCTTTCATCTTTCCTTACTGTCTTCTCTCTTCTTCCATCCATCTTTCCTTTCTTCCTCCCTTCCGTCCATCTTTTCATCGTGTCTTCCCTTCCTTCTATCTGTCCTTCCATCTGTCCTTCCTTCCTTCCTTCCTTCCTGTCTTCTCTTCCTTCCTTCCTTCCTTCCTTCCTTCCTTCCTTATGGTCCACATAAGATCAAATTGGGCTGTATGTGGCCCTTGAATGAAGATGAGTTTGACCCCCCTCCTCTAGATATATGCATCTACCACTAACTTTTCTTGAGCAGCTGTTAGCTTTGGACTGTTTAATGCTAACCAGCAGTTAGCTATAGCTTCATATTTACTGTACAGACATGACAGTGCTATCCATCTTCTTATTTTTTTTATTCTTTCCAAGAAAGACAATAAGCATATTTCCTTCATAAATGTCATATTGTTCCTTTAAAAGGAGATGCACCGTGCACATTTTCAGGTCCTCATTTCTATTCTGAGGCTCTATTGGAAGGTTTTTACATGATTTCCAGTTAAAACAAAGAACGTTTTTATTCTTGAGATCACATGAAAAGATAACCGCTGTAAGATTTCACTTCTTTTTTCTTCTTCTTTACGTGAAATGGAAACTTCTCTGATAGATGTGAACGTGTTGGAGGCTGCATTGGAGGCTGCGTGGGATCTGAAGTACGTGTGGGTGAGCAATGCAAACAACCTGCGGACCAAGCGGAGCAACAACAGCTACACAGAGGACCACAAACACTGTGATGTCATCATGACTCATCATCTGACCAGGAAGCATTTCTACACATGTTCACCTAAAGTGTTGGACCCTAACCCTAACTGTGTCATAACTACAGTAGCAGTATAGAAATGGATAAAAGCACAGTATGTCTCCTTCAACATTTACATACTCTTCATATTCTGACTCATAATTAATCTCTACACTGATTCACATTCATGAATTCACCAATAAAACATGTTTAACCTTTGTGTCGTCCTCACGGGTCAAATTGACCCCGTCTGTTTTGACTGTTCCTTCTTTCCTCCCTTCCTTCCTTCCTTCCTTCTGTCCTTCCATCTGTCTGTCCTTCCTTCCTTCCTCCTTCTTTCCTCTTTCCTTCCTTTCTCCCTCCCTCCTTCTTTCCTCCCTCCCTTCCTTCTTTCCTCCATCCTTCCTTCCTTTCCTTTCCTCCCTTCCTTCCATCTACCTTCCCTCCTTCCTGCCTCCTTTCCTTCCTTCTTCCTTCCTTCCATCCTTCCCTCCTATCTTCCTTCCTTCCTTCTTTCCTCTGTCTACCTTCCCTCCTCCCTTCCAGCCTTCTTCCTCCCTCCCTTCCTCCCTTCCTTCCTTGACTAAAGGACAACAGGAGGGTTAATTAATCTTTCTGTGAATAAAAGCCATTCATTTTATTGTGACGGCCCTGGGCCTCCATAGTAAAGGGGATAGTCTGCCTTGCTTCCTGTTCTCCTGTGTTTTCTCTCTTCCTTAGATGGTCTGGTCCCTCCCTCCTCATCAAGGATTGAGATCACCTGTAGGAGCCTTATTTAAGCCCAGGAAAACAAAGATGGCTCTCTCTCACACTCTGGCCCTCCTGGAAGGCTGGTGCCTTTCAGGCACTTCATTTTTGGTTTTGATTTTGATTGTAGCTTTGGTTCATGTTAGTTTAACGTTAAATTCTTGGTTGATTATGTTTGTTACCTTAAATAAATTACTTTATTAATTTTGAGCTGTCGCCGTGTGGTTCTCCCTGTGTTGTTATGCTCTCCAACGAGCTGGGCATAACATTATAGAATATGATGCACAGGAACATGTTTGACTGCTGATTTTTGATTTTTGAAAGTCAAATTTTGTACATTAGCAAATATAAAAATGTGCCTCAGCTGCAGAGTAATTTAAAAAAATAATGCATTTAATTTCCATTTTTGTAAACTGTGGTTCACATTAGGAAAAGCCCAGCTAATAGAAATGTGTATATTGTGTTTTTAAAGCTCTCAAATGTGAAAACGGGAGAAATTTGACCCTGAACAGAATGTAAAGGTCAATAAAGTGAAACTAGTGAACGAGGAGGAGCACAGATTGCTAACAGTGTGAGAATAAGATCCACCCAAGTTCCTTTAGAGGAAGTAAAACTTAAAAGAGAAACCTTAGAGAATGAAAAGAGAATATCTGACACATTCACACAACAACCAGTTTGTACCACCCACCCACACACACACACACACCCACCCCCACACACACACACACACACACACACACACACACACACACACACACAGTATGAAGAATCACAGTTGACCTTTCTTTTTGTCTCTCCGTGTCTCAGTGGACGGATGATTTCTCTCCCTCCGTCTTCTCTCCGTCTCGTGCGCTTTTACTAAAAATTGAAATATTGATCTTAATTAGAGTTTGCCGAGCTCAGCAGCTCACGTTGAGGGTTTTAGACAAGAGGCAGCAGACATCTGTCTAAGGCACTTTACATCTTCAGCGCAGGAGAGGAGCGACGTGGGTGAGGAGGAGGAGGAGGAGGAGGGAGGAAGGAGGGAGGAGGAAGGAGGGAGGGTAAGAAAGAAAAAAGCATGGTGAGAAGAGAAGAGTGATGGCTCCCTGTCTCCTGCCTTTTCTGAGAAACATGTCGAGCTCTCCATCTCCACGCTGCTGCTGTCAATACATCTGAGAGAGAACCGAGTTAAACGGTCTCTCTCTCACACACATACACACACACACACACACACATACACACACACACACACACACACACACACACACACACACACACACACACGCACACACACACACACTCATATATGCATCCTGACAGATTGTATCCAGTGCAGTTTAACTGGAGGTGAGTCACTCTGTACCAAAGTTTTACAAGTTGGTGTAAAACCTGTGTTTGTGTTCAGAACGATCCTAACTGATATAATCTATAAGTGATTCACTCTGATGTTAAAACAGGAAGTGCTTCTTTTCCTTTCAGACTCTTAAGAAGCACTCCGCCCTTCTCTTCTTGTTTCTACTGTTCAACCCTGTCAGACTCACAGTGGTCAGTTATTAACCTTTGTGTCGTCCTCCCGGGTCAAATTGACCCCATCTGTTTAGACTGTTCCTTCCTTCCTTCCTTCCTTTCTCCCTTCCATCCATCCATCCATCCTTCCTCCCTCCCTTCCTTCTTCCATCCTTCCTTCTTCCTTTCTTCTTTCTTCCTCCCTTCCTTCTTCCTCCCTCCTTTCCTTCCTTTCTTCCCTTTCTTCCTTCCCTCCTTCCTTCCTCCCTCCCTTCTTTCATTTCCTTTCCTCCCTTTCTTTCTTCCTTCCTTCCTTCCTTTCCTTCTCTCTTTCTTTCCTCCCCCATCTCCTTTACCCTGTCCTTCTTTCCTTCCTTCCTCCCTTCTTTCTTTCTTTCTTTCCTTCCTCCCTTCCTCTTTTCCTTTCTCCCTCCCTCCCTTCCTTTCTTCTTTCCTTTCCTTTCCTCCCTTCATTCCCTTCCTTCTTTCTTTCTTTTCTTCCTCCCTTCCTCTTTTCCTTTCTCCCTCCTTCCCTTCTTCCCTCCTTTCTTTCCTTCTTCCTCCCTTCCTTCCTTCTTCCTCCCTTCCTTCCTTGACTCGAGGACAACAGGAGGGTTAAAACATTAAAATAACTTCTTACCTTTAGCAGTCTTTTCATCATAAACTATAAAAAAGTGGCCGTAATAACAAAGTTAGTTATTTATCAAATAAAAATAAAAAGAAGAAATTAAGATTTAATATAATAAAACTGTTTCAATATAAAGAAGACAGACGTTTATTTTATTTTAATCTATTTACATGTTTTATTTTTTTAATGGACACGCTCTGATCTGAGGAATGTTATCTGTGGACACTTAATCCAAACACACACACACACACACACACACACACACACACAGAGAGGAGTGTTTCAGTGATCTGCTGGGAGGGTTTTATCTTACTAACAGGGTGGCAGGTGTGTCACTGTATATATACACTATTTTTATACATATGTGTGTGTGCGTGTGTGTGTGTGTGTGTGTGTGTGTGAGTGTGTGTGTGTGTGTGTCTTCATGTTGTGCTCCCCTGTGTCACGCTGCATGTCTGTCGCAGTGACAACACTTCATTTAAAGAGCGTATTAATGTTGTAAATATGAGTCTCTGCACTCAACACACAAACACACTCAGACTCACAAACAGCTGATTAATAAGTTATTAATAGTTTTATCAGCAGATCTGCGGAGGAGATATCCCAGAATCCTTTGCTTCACCTGCTGCTCTGCACAAACAAACATAACGTAACTAGTTGCATGTAATTAGTCATTAAATTGAAAAATGATGACAAAGGAGGTTAAATATGAAATGACCTTTAACCTTCCTGTCGTCCTCCCGGGTCAAACTGACCCTGTCTGTTTTGACTGTTCCTTCCTCCCGCCTTCTCTCTTTCTTTCCTCCCCTGTACCTTCCTCCCTTCCTTCTTTCCTCTGTCCTTCTTTCCTTCCTTCCTCTTTTCCTTTCTCCCTCCTACCTTCCTTCCTTCTTTCCTCCCTTCCTCCCTCCTACCTTCCTTCCTTCTTTCCTCCCTCCTCCCTTCCTTCTTTCCTCCCTCCCTCCCTCCTATCTTCCTTCCTTCCTTCCTTCCATCTGTCATTCCTTCCTTCCATCTGTCCTTCCTTCCTTCCTCCCGCCTTCTCTCTTTCTTTCCTCCCCTTTACCTTACTCCCTCCCTCCTTTCATTCCTTCCCTCCTTTCATTTGTCCTTCTTTCCTTCATCCCTCCTTTCCTTCCTTCTTCCTCCTTTCTTTCATTCCTTCCTTCCTTCCTCCCTCCCTCCTTTCCTTCCTTCCTCCCGCCTTCTCTCTTTCTTTCCTCCCCTGTACCTTCCTCTCTTCCTTTCTCCCTCCTACCTTCCTTACTCCCTTCCTTCCTCCTATCTTCCCTCCTACCTTCCTTCCTTCTTTCCTCCCTCCCTCCCTCCCTTCCTTCTTCCTCCCTTCCTTCCTTAGCTCGAGGACAACAGGAGGGTTATGATCCAGTGGAGATATTCCTACATTCAGCATTCAGACACTCAGAGGTTAAACGTAGAGCTCTGTACAGTAAACAGGAAGTGATGTCATGATTTCGGACACAGCCCTTGTCTTTTACTTCAAGTGTAATAAACATTACAGCTCCACAGTGTCTTGTTGTTGCATTTGTCCCATAAAGGTAAACTGTAAATACACTTTACTATTTAGACCAGTCAAAACCCTTTTACACTACATCACACACACATTCACACACACAGAGACACACACACACACACACACACACACACACTGATGGGAGCAGTTTGGGGTTTAGTATCTTACCCGAGGACCCATCACCATGTTGCTTGGTGTGTAAGTAGCGTGTTATCACCCTGCTTTGTATTTAGGAGAAAAGTCAAAAGGACATTTTTTCACCCTGACGAACAATAAAGTTGTTTTCTGTTCTTTTACAGATTTAACCCTCGTGTCGTCCTCCTAGGTCAAATTGACCCTGTCTCTTTTGTTTCCTTCCTTCTTCCCTCTTTCTTTAATTTTTCCTTCCTTCTTCACCTCCTTCCCTCTTTCTTTGCTCCCTCCTCCTTCCTACCTTCCTTGCTTCCTTCCTCCTTCCCTCCCTCCCTCCCTCTTTCCGTCCGTCCTTCCTTCCTTCTCTCCTAAATTCCTTCCTCCTTCCCTCCTTCCTCCTTTCCTTCCTTTCTCCCTTCTCTCCTAAATTCCTTCCTCCTTCCCACCCTCCCTCCTTACTCCTTCCTTCCTTCTCTCCTAAATTCCTTCCTCTTTTCTTCCTTACTCCTTTCCTTCCTCCCTTCCTTCTCCCCTTACTTCCTCCCTCTTTTCCTCCTTCCTTCTGTCCGTCCTTGACCTGAGGACAACAGGAGGGTTAAAGGCTCTCTAAAATGATCAATTACTGAGGAGCACAGAGAATATTTCAGTCCTCAACTTCCCTCTGTCATGTTAATCCTGTCTGATATAAAGGGACCATGATAAACAATATTAAATATAAATGTTGCCTTTTGATCTTTTGATGTATTGTAGCAGAGTTAGCTTAAAACTAATTTACATCTGCAGTCCTTTGGCAGGTCACAAGTTTCAGTGAGCATGTTTTTTTTTTCTGTGTGTGTATTTAATTTGGTTTCCTTCACTTTGTATGTCCAGTTTCTGCCACTTACTTATTTTTCACCATTGCTATGTTTAATGTTTATTATTAGATGTAAACGATAGGGCGAGGGCTGTTGTCTTCAGTCAACTTTTATATTATTTCTTCTTTTTTTAGTCTAGGTGCCAGAGGTTGAGGGAGGGGCTTAAGGGTGGGGGGAGGAGGGAGGGGCTTAAGGGTGGGGGAGGAGGGAGGGAGGGATGGGTTAATTTTGATGAGCAACATTTTGATTGTATTTGTCTATTGCCAAGAAAAAAAATCAATAAAGAAAGTTATCTAAAATCAGTGAGAGCAGAGCTGAGAATCTTCATGTTCATTTTAAAGCTATGAGATGGAGCTGCAGTTCTTAATGGCAGCAGATAGGGGGCGTTACACTGAGCTGTGGCCTTCACACAAAAAGCTGAACGAAGAAAGAGTTTAAATATAAAACTATCTCTCTTACCGCCCTGTCATACCCGCTGGATTAGAGACACCCTTTATCTTCTTGAAATAGAGAAAATCAGACCTTCTTTATCTGGCTGCTCCAGTAAATTTGGGAAATTTAAATTATGGGGCTCATTCCTACAATTAGTTAAGACGACAGATCTTCCACTTACCCCTGACTGACATGACAGAAGCAACTTAGAGGGGTGGATATGTTATTTCTGTTGTGTTGAGGGTCACATGCAGTTTACTATTACCTGACTGATGTGACTGGACTGTGTTTCTCTTTTTTTTTTTTTCCTGGTCTATTTTCTTTTTTAAATGTCTATTTCTGTCTTAGTCCTACCTTTTTTTATAATTATTATTATTATTATTTTTTTTTATGGCTGTGTTCTGTGAGTTGTTCGGGGATGCAGCAATACTTTAATGACCACTTTTTTTTCTGTTGTTTGTTTTTTCCATAAGAAAAAAATGACTGCTTTACTCTTTGTATATGTTTTAACCC
>NC_070584.1:31794259-31796759 GCF_027409825.1 Scomber japonicus
AACTGTCGTCATGGTAACCAGCTCAGCTCTAATATCTCTGCTCATTTTCTGCTGTGTGTTGGGTTAAGCGGCAGATAAAAGGCTGCTTGGAGAGAAAATTAATTAAACCTAATGTCCAATAAATGCAGCATGTTTCTAAAGTTTAACCTTTGTGTCGTCCTCCCGGGTCAAATTGACCCCGTCTGTTTTGACTCTTCCTTCCTTCCTTCCTTCCTCCTTTCCTTCCTTCCGTCTTTCCTTCCTTCCTTCTTTCCTTCCATCCCTCCTTCCTCCTTTCCTTCCTTCCTCCTTTCCTTCCTTCCGTCTTTCCTTCCTTCCTTCCTTCGTTCCTTCCTTCCTTCCTTCCATCCTTCCTTCCTCCTTTCCTTCCTTCCTTCCTTCCTACCTCCCTCCCTTCCATCATTCCTTCCTCCTTTCCTTCCTTCCGTCTTTCCTTCCTTCCTTCCTCCCTTCCATCCTTCCTTCCGTCTTTCCTTCCTTCCTTGCTTCGTTCCTTCCTTCCTTCTGTCTTTCCTTCCTTCCTTCCTTCCTTCCTTCCTTCCGTCTTTCCTTCCTTCCTTCCTCCTTCCTTCCTTCGGTCTCTCCTTTCTTCCTTCCTTCCTTCCTTTCCTTTCCTCCATTCCTTCCTCCCTGCTACCTTCCTTCCTTCCTTATTTCCTCTGTCCTTCCTTCCTTCCTTCCTTCCTTCGTCTTCCCTTCCTTCCTTCAGTCTTTCCTTCCTACCTTCCTTCCTTCCTCCTTCCTTTCCTTTCCTCCATTCCTTCCTCCCTGCTACCTTCCTTTCCTTCCTTATTTCCTCTGTCCTTCCTTCCTTCCTTCTTTCCATCATTAAGCCGAATGTCTAATAAATGCAGCATGTTTCTAAAGTTTAAAAAAAAATCATTTTAATAATCGTGATTTCAATTTTGACCCAAATAATCGTAATTATGATTTTTTTTCCATAATCAAGCAGCCCTATGTCGAGTTGTAGAGTTATACTTTCAGCACTGAAACTAAATCTAATAGTCATAACCTATAATTCACCTCCATTGAATTTGGGTTGGATGCAGAAATCTGACATCTTAAAAATCACTACTGTAGGAAAACCTGCATGAGTCGACTCCAACTAGATGTAATTTCAGAGTTATCATCATCCTCTCAGTGATTTAACAGGTCTGATCCTCTCCATCCTCCACTCAGAACTTAACGTGACATATCTCTGATGTAGATCCTGCTTTACCGAACAGAACGAGGCAGACGAGGCAGACCTAACATCACATAAGTGGATCTGCTGCTGTTCAACCAGAGCTAGAGCTGAGCCTCATCTTAAGCCACGTGGACTAGACTTTTTTAGAGTAAAGTTGTCTACCACCTCAGAGCTTTCTTACCCTCTCAGCCCTCTGACTGGGGCTACTGACAGGCCCTTTCCTCCATCCTCTTAGAGACCCCCCCCCCCCTTCCCTTTTCCTCCCTATCCTCCCTCTCCTCCTCTTCCTCCCCTCTCTCCATACCTGACGGCTAATTCCAGTGAACAGCGGTCTCTGTCTGCCCCCTCCCTGAGACGACCCGATGTATAATAAATCTTATTATTGACAGGCTGTCCCCCCCCCCCACCCCCCTGCCATCCCCCGTGTTCCCGTCCCCTGGGGCTTCATCTTCTGACTCCCACCGCTCCGGCGCTCTTAACAGAACAGACAGCGATGCCACCGCTAACATCAGACTTAACAAGAGAGAGAGAGAGAGAGAGAGAGAGAGAGAGAGAGAGAGAGAGAGTTACCACCATTTAATAACCCGCTGTAAGCCGGGGGACGGTTATGATAATATGATCTCTGCGTGTTTGACACCCGGTGATGCTTTCTGACAGACTAGCCGGAGATGTCAACAGGGGAGTTTGATGCCCCCACCCTACCCCACCCCACACCCCATGCCAAAACGGAGAAAGTGCATTCCTCGGGTCTTAAAAATACTGCGTCCTGTAAATCGTGGCAGTAGATCATGCAGTCAGTGGAGGACGACTAGAATGTGAGTTGTTGCACGTGAGCGAATTTAACGCCTTGTTTTAGGAGGTCGGAAGAACGTGAGTCGAGATTGTAAAATGTTCCTATATTTCCATCAGACCCCTCCTCTATATTAAAAGTATCTCCAGTGTACAGATGTTTTTCCATGATGACAATTTAGGATCTATATACAGTCTGATGCTGCTTTTAAGACAAATATCTTTAAAATTTGTCTTAAAAGCAGCATCAGGTTTGTTTTTATGGGTTTTATGTAATTTAAAATGACATTTGCACCATTTTATTTGACCAAAAGTAAGACTGAATGCTCCTGAAAATGTCAAATGGTGTAACCACAAAATAATGATGAATATTAAATATTTTATCACCTACAGTGTATTTAAGTGGACTTATACTAATAATGACTTCATTTAACCTTCGTGTCGTCCTCCCGGGTCTAATTGACCCCAACTGTTCCTTCTTTCCTTCCTTCTTCCTCCTTTCCTTCCTCCTCCCTCCTTTCCTTC
>NC_070584.1:31801759-31819259 GCF_027409825.1 Scomber japonicus
GGAAGGAGGGAAGGGAGGGAAGGAGGAAGGAGGGAAGGGAAGGGAGGAAGAAGGAAGGAAAGGAGGGAGGACGGAAGGAAGGAACAAAGGGAGGAGGGATGTAAGGGAGGAAGGAGGAAGGAAAGGAGGGAGGAAGGAAGGATGGAAGGGAGGAAGGAGGAAAGAAGGAAGGAAAGGACAGACGGAAGGAAGGAATGACAGATGGAAAGAAGGAACGAAGGAAGGAAGGAAGGAAGGAACAGTCAAAACAGACGGGCTCAATTTGACCCAGGAGGACGACACGAAGGTTAAATAAACATTTCCACAAATAATTTTAAATATATTTGGGATTTTTATGAGTTGTATCTCCACCAGGAAACGTTGCCCCTATTAAGGTATAAAAATATTGTGGTGCACGTTGCCTGTTTAACCCTCCTGTTGTCCTCGAGTCAAGGAAGGAAGAGAGGAAGAAGGAAGGAAGGAAAGAAGGAAGGGAGGAAGGAAGGAGGGATGGAAGGGAGGAAGGAGGAAGGAAAGAAGGAAGGAGGGAGGAAAAACGGAAAAGAGGAAGGGAGGAATGAAGGAAAGAAGGACAGAGGAAAGAAGGAAGGGAGGAACGTATAGGGAGGAGAGAAAGAGAGAAGGAGGAAGGGAGGAAGGAAGGAGGGAAGAAAGAGGGATTGGAGGAAGGAAAGAAGGAAGGGAGGAAAGAGAGAGGCAGGAAAGAAAGAGAGAAGGAGGGAAGGAGGGCAAAAGAAAAAGAGGAAGGAAGGAAGGAAGGAAGGAAGGAAGGAAGGAAGAGTCAAAACAGACGGGGTCAATTTGACCCGGGGAGGACGACAGGAAGGTTAAAGGGTTAAATAATTCTCAAATATTAAATATGAGCTTTAAATACAGTGTTATTGTTTTGTTGTGAAGTGTATCTTGGCGGCCAAACACTCAAACACTCTCTCACTAGAATAAAGTAATAATGAGAAAGAAGAGCCGGCGTGTGTGTGTGTGTGTGTGTGTGTGTGTGTGTGTGTGTGTGTGTGTGTGTGTGAGCCCTAATGCAATGTGGGGCTCAACTGTGTTTCCTCATAATGATTGACGAGATGGAGACACATGCAGTTTGTCAGTCACCACACACACACACACACACACACACACACACACACACACAAACAAACACACACACACGCACACACACACACACACACACACGCACAGGGAGCAGAGGTGGCTCAGCGGTGTACATTTAACCCAGGAGCGAGGTTCTGGTTGCAGATGCCAGCGTGTGGAGCATCCATCATGCTGCTGATTCTTTTGGGCCAGTGAGTGATGGACTCCAGTCAGCCGGTCGGAGGCCTCCACCGACACCGAACGCACCACCTCGACTTCTGTTTTAGCCTCCGAGTGAGAGACGAGGAGGTGATGTACGAGCACGTCAGGGGACACACAAGCATCGTGAATGTGTCAAAGTGTTAAAAGATGAAGAAAGAGGAGGAGGAGGGAGGAGGAGGAGGAGGAGGAGGGAACAGCACAGAGGAGAGTCCAGTGTATTTAGATGTTGGTTACACTCAGAGGGAAGGAAAGAAGGGAGCAAGGAAGGAGGGAAGGAAGGAGGAAGGAAGCGGAGGCTAAAAGTTTGGGCTTAGAAACATACATACTTCCTTCCTTCGGTCTGTACATCCTCCATCTTTCTTTCCCTCCTTCCTCCCTCCTTTCCTTCCTTCCTTCCTCCATCCTTTCCTTCCTTATTCCTTCCTCCCTTCCTTCTTTCCTCCCTCTTCCTTCCTCCCTCCTTTTCCTTCTTTCTTTCCTTTCCTTTCCTCCCTTCTTCCCTCCTTCCTTGACTCGCGGACAACAGGAGGGTTAAAGGGAATCATCATTTTTACATATTATTTACATTTTTATTGAAAAACTGGATTTTTTGTGGGTCTATATGACGTCTGATATGTGCTGATATTTCTTTTAAAGATATATAGGCTGCATTTTATATATATTAAATCATTTTTCCTAATAGAAGCTTAATGCCACCTTTTTTATTTCACTTGTATTTGTTTAGCTTTTGCATGTATGTGTCTGTATTTCTTTACTCATATAGTTTTTATATTGTATATCTCACTGTAGGAGAGCCACCAGGTAAAGCCCTAATGAGTTTTATCAACACATTTCTCTTTTGTTAGTTATTGATATTGTAAAAATCTGCATGTATAACCTTTTTTGTATTATCTGTTTTTTTTTCTTCTTTTTGTGCAATAAAATAAATTCCCAGTGTTTCAGTGCAGTGATGTCATATGGGGAGCATTAGGGGCGTGGCTAAGTCCTGATTGACAGGTTGATTGACCAATGTCCTCGAGATATAGCCCTCGCAACTACAGCAACCAGCCCGCTCCGCCCATGGCTCCGCCCCATGCCCATATAAGTGGAATCCGTGCTTTTATTTTTCCCAGCATGCACCTGAAATTTTCAAGATGGCGCTGCCTAGATTCGAAACTATTGGCTTCCGAGCAGCAGTCCACAAACCAATGGGTGATGTCAAAGATGTTACGTACATTTCTTTTATACAGTCTATGTTATCAGCCCCAAAAAGTATCTAGTATCAGTCGGTAAAATGGTAAAATGGTAAAATGGTAAAATGGTAAAATGGTATTTTGACACATTTTGCCTTTAATAAACGTTGTGCTTCCTGCGATCTGATAATTGATGGTTTCGATAATATTTTGTGTAACTGTTCAGCTATGGCAGAAACATAAAGATGCTACATTATACAGTATGTAAGGGTCATTTTATTGCATGTACAGTAAATGTGGTAGGTCCCTTATCTCTTATCTACTAAAGACAAATGCTCCAGTAACAGTGTGTTTCCAGCTTTAGGTCAACAGTTCCCTGTTTCAACGTGACCCTCTCCCTGTTTGCATGAAGCAGCTCCACAAACTAACAGTTCCTCTCAGTTTGGTGGAAGAAGCTGACACAGAGCTCTGACCTCTCATCCTATCCAACACTAACAAGCCAGACCTGATCATCCAGCATCAGTGTTGGAGGGTGGTGGGGGGGGGGGGAATCCCTGCAGCTACATTCCTACATATGTTAGAAAGCATGGGATCTGTTATAATAGCATATTAAAGCTCATGACATATGGGTGTACTGTTCAGGTGTGTAGCAACTGATAACATAATAACAGCTGATAATGAAGTCATTTGGCTCCTTTTATTAATGTAATAAGCCAATAATGTAATAACGTTTTGCTGATGATGTAATAAATTATTACGTTATTAGGCACAAACTCATTGTTGTCTCCTTACTGCATGATCTATTGATGTGTGAGCATTATGGTTGTGGATGTTTTGTGTTATTATGTATATTTGGATCTATTAAATGACTAAAGAAAAAAGGGGTCGGTGTTATGAGCTTCAGCCTAAACCTTCTTGGTCAGAAACTGCTTTATTTGTTTATTTATTTTTACTTTTGTTTTTCCCTTTAGGCTTTTTACTAGTTCTGGTCATAGACTGTATAAAAGAAATGGACGTAACATCCGTGACGTCACCCATTGGTTTGTGGACTGCTGCTCGGAAGCCAATAGTTTCTAATCTAGGCAGCGCCATCTTGAAAATTTCAGGTGCATGCTGGGAAAAATAAAAACACAGATTCTACTTATATGGGCATGAGGCGGGGCCATGGGCGGAGCGGGGAGGTTGCTATGGTTGCGAGGGCTGGATCTCGAGGACATTGGGCAATCAACCTGTCAATCAGGACGTAGCCACGCCCTAATGCATACCCTGCTTTATCGTCACATATAAAATCAGGGAGGCCAAAATGTCCCAAATGAACATCATACTGCATTGAAGAAGGCTTTAAACTAGCGATTGAGACCATAAACACATTTTGAAAACGTTTTGAAAAGTTTCCTCCTCTCTTCCTTCCTTCCTTCCTTCCTTCCTTTCTTCCTCCTTTCCTTGACTCGAGGACAACAGCAACAGCAACACTCTCCACATCATGTTATTATAGCTGCATCTCATCTTTTAATACTGTCATTTTTTTAGCTGTGTGTGTGTGTGTGTGTGTGTCATGTTTTTATTTGAATTTAAAGCACAAATGGAGTTTGTCTTTCTTTTTTATTTTAAATTTAAATATATATATCATGCTGCTCTTTACTTCCTTTGATCTTTAATGTAATAAAGAAGGGATTCCTATATTAGACGCACGCTATCCTCGTCTATCCTCGTCTGCTTTGGTACCATAATGACAGCCTTTTAACTCTCGGCCTTCACCACTACTTTATATATAATGACAGAATTAGCATAAGAAAGTGGCCTGCTTGTGTTACTGTAAAGATTTGTGTGTGTCCAATAATATGTAGAGTATAGATTTACAGATGACCCTTGGCAACCATACTGATATCTGACCTTTGAGTCTGCGTGTAATGAAGAGGGCCTGCTGGAATAACTACAGGACTTGTGTCTGACAGTTCACTCTGGCTCAGGGCCACAGTCAGCTCAGTGACGGGAGGAGGAGGGGGGGGTGGGTGGGGGTACAGAGGGTGGGGGGCAGGGGTTCGTCTCTTGACATGGCACTGCATTTACTGGGGTGAAAAGTGAGGGTTCGGTGGGGGGGGGTTAAAGGTCAAAAGGGAGAAAGAGAGAGGTAGGGAGGGAGGAGGAGGGAGGGGTAGACGGCGTGATGAGGGGCGGTCGAGTCTCTTATCAGCTCGGGTGCTAATTTGGTGAGGGCGGGGGGCCAAGGGGCTTCCACTCTCCTCTATCTGATCCTTTGGAGGACCAGCAGGTGTTCTGAAGAAGACAGCTCCAAATAAACACCGTGAGCCCCCGACAAGTACTTTCCATCTTTTTCTCTCCCTCTCCCTCTTCTTCTTCTTCTTCTCCTTCTCCTTCTTCTTCATCATTCTCTCCAGTAATTGGCCACTTCCTGCTCCCACTACGCTAGTTTCTTACTGTAATAACTCAACGTTCCTCTCCGTGTCTACATGTGCGTCCTTAGGTTTTATCTGCCCTTCTCTTACCCCCACCCTCGTACCATGGTGGCATTCTGGGTGCAGCTGCCAGCCCCCTAATTGGTCCCTTTGGGCTGCGTTGTGGGGGGGTTGGAGGGGGGGTGGGGGGTAGGTTGGGAGAAGGGCTGGCAGCAGCAAGCTAAAGTGCTGATCACGACCAGGAGGAGCGGGCATCTGCCGCTGCTGCCGAACCGCTGGCAGAGTCTGCTCTCAAACACACACACAGAGACACACACACACACACACACACACACACACACACACACACACACACACACACACACACACACACACACACACACACACACACACACACACACACACACACATAAAAAACAGACACACACACACACACACACACATATACACAGAGGTACACGGACTCATAAAAGTCTTTCAAAGTCACAGAAGCTAAAAGGACTCACTAAGACCAGACTAACTAAGACCAGACTAACAGCAGTCTGGTCCTTCACTAAGACCAGACTAACAGCAGTCTGATCTAGTCACATGTCCAAAGCCATCACCACATTGAACACAAGCTTACAAACCTGAACTCATACCTAACAACACATAAGGAAGGAAGAAAGGATGGAGGAAGGAAGGAGGGAGGGAGGGAGAGAGAAAGGAAAAGAGGAAGGAAGGAAAGAAGGAGGGAGGAAAGAAGGAAGGAGGGAGGGAGAGAGAAAGGAAAAGAGGAAGGAAGGAAAGAAGGAAGGGAGGAAGGAAAGGAAGGAGGGATGGAATGAAGGAGGGAGAAAGGAAAGAGAGAGGAAGGAAAGAAAGAGACAGGGAGGGAGGGAGGGAGGAAGGACAGATGGAAGGAATGAAGGGAGGACGGAGGAAGGAAAGAAGGAAGGAAGGAAGGAAGGAAGGACGAAGGAAGGAAGGAAGGATGGACAGAGGAAAGAAGGATGGGAGGGAGGAAGGAAGGAAGGAAGGAAGGAAAGGGAGGCGGTAGGAAGGGAGGAAAGGAAGGAAGGAAGGACGGAGGAAAGAAGGAAGGTAGGTGTGCAATTTAAGTATTCAGATGTTTAGTTTAAATAAAGTTAATCTGTTATTATTTTCTGACCATCTATTCCTTTATCTACCTTTTTAAACTAAATCTACAACATTCAGAAAACCTACTGACCAACCGTTATACTGTCCTCAAAGGCCAATAATAGCTCGGCTCATTATTAATATAACACTTAATATATGTCATCTATTATTTCAGTTCAATTTGACATCTCACTTCCCTTTAAACATGTGTCTGGTCTGCTGCTATATGAAGACCAGATCACGCCATATGTGTTTAACAGTGTGACTGAAAGCTTTTAATGCCTCTACTATTAAATATAGTCAGAACTGTCACAAGTTACGACTCTAACTATTTTCTCTTGCACACACACATTACGCAACCTCCATCATTGTGGTAATTCAACCCGCGTTGTTCCAAAGCCGACGTTTATATGCACAAACTCATTAAAGGAAGAATGCTCTGAAAGACAAGCCTCAATGTGAGAGAGATAAGTGAGGAAATAGCAGCATGGTAATCCTCTCCAAAATAGACCCCCCCCCCCCCCCCCCCTTCCCCGAGGTCACGAACCTCAAGCTAAACTGTAAGAGAGCAGATATGCTTTTAAGTATCATATGCAATCAGGCACGGATGTGTACACGCAGGGGTACGAGGCGTTAGCGGAGAGACAGGAAACCAAACAAGCTTTCTAAATTCACACGCTCTCACATTTAGATTTGGAGGAGTTTAAAGTGCAGAGTTTATGTATAAAGTTAAATATAAGATGCTTCCAGACTGAATGAGTCAATCTGCACAGAGGTTATCAATTACCTTCCTTCCTTCCTTCCTTCTTTCCTTCCTTCTTCCTTCCTTCCTTCCGTCCGTCCTTCCTTCCCTCCCTCACTCCCTCCTTCCGTCCTTCCATCCCTCCTTCCTTCCTTCCGTCCATCCATCCCTCCTTCCTCCCTCCCTCCTTTCCTTCCTCCTTTCTTTCCTCTGTCCTTCTTTCCTTCCTCTTTTCCCCTTCTCCCTCCCTCCTTCTCTCTTTCTTTCCTCCCGCCTACCTTCCTTCCTTCTTCCCCCTTCCTTCCTTCCTTCCTTCCTTCCTCCCTCCTTCCTCCCTTTCTTTCCTCCCTTCTTTCCTCCCTCCTTCTTTCATTCCCTCCTTTCTTCCTTTCTATCCTCCCTCCCGCCTTCTCTCTTTCCTTCTTTGCCTCCCCCCACCTTCCTTCCTTCTTCCCCCTTCCTTCTTTCCTCTGTCCTTCTTTCCTTCCTCTTTTCCTTTCTCCCTCCCTCCCTCCTTCTCTCTTTCTTTCCTCCCCCTACCTTCCTCCCTTCCTAAACCATTGCAGAGTTTATGTATAAAGTTAAAATATAAGATGCTTCCAGACTGTTTGAATAAGTCAATCTGCAGAGAGGTTATCAATTACCTTCCTTCCTTCCTTCCTTCCTTCCTTCTTTCCTTCCTTCTCTCTCTCTTTCCTCTCTTCCTTCCTCCCTCCTTCTTTCATTCCCTCCCTCCTTCCTTCCTTCTTCCTTTCTTTCCTCCCTCCCTCTCTCTTTCTTTCCTCCCCCCACCTTCCTTCCTTCTTCCCCCTTCCTTCTTTCCTCTGTCCTTCCTCTTTTCCTTTCTCCCTTCCTTCCTCCCGCCTTCTCTCTTTCCGTCTTTGCCTCCCCCCACCTTCCTTCCTTCTTCCCCCTTCCTTCTTTCCTCTGTCCTTCTTTCCTTCCTCTTTTCCTTTCTCCCTCCCTCCCTCCTTCTCTCTTTCTTTCCTCCCCCTACCTTCCTCCCTTCTTTCCTCCCTCCTTCTTTCATTCCCTCCTTCTCTCTTTCTTTCCTCCCCCTACCTTCCTCCCTTCTTTCCTCCCTCCTTCTTTCATTCCCTCCTTTCTCCCTTTCTTTCCTCCCTCCCTCCTTCTCTCTTTCCTTCTTTGCCTCCCCCTTCCTTCCTTCCTTCTTTCCTTCTTCTCTCTCTTTCCTCCCTCTTTTCCTTTCTCCCTCCCTCCTTCTCTCCCTCCTTCTCTCTTTCTTTCCTCCCCCTACCTTCCTCCCTTCTTTCCTCTCTCCTTCTTTCATTCCCTCCTTTCTTCCTTTCTTTCCTCCCTCCCTCCCTCCTTCTCTCTTTCCTTCTTTGCCTCCCCCTTCCTTCCTTCCTTTCTCTCCCTTTCCTCCCTTCCTTCCTCCATCCCCCTTTCTTCCTTCCTTATGTCCATCCTTCCTCCCTCCTTTCATTCCCTTCTTCCTTCATTCCTTCCTTTCTTTTCTCCCCCCACCTTCCTTCTTTCCTCCCTCCTTCTTTCATTCCCTCCTCCCTTCCTTTCTTTCCTCCCTCCCTCCTTCTCTCTTTCTTTTCTTCTTTCGTCCCCCCTACCTTCCTTCCTTCTTCCTCCCTTCCTTCCTCCCTCCTTTCCTTCCTTCCTTCCTTCCTTCCTTAACACAAGGACAGCACAAAGATTAAAGGAGTAAATGTGTGGGAATTTACTTAATAAAGAATTGAAAATGTGTAACACAATACATAGATATTAAAAAAAAAAACATTTAAGAAATGTGAAGCAGAGGGAGTTCCTCGTTTCCCGTAGCAACGCTTAACTTTCTCCTTCTTTATTTACATTAGAGTTCATATTGTTAATGGCAGCTATTTGGCAATCAGTCCAGCATTACTGTCATCGAACTGAACGATCAATGATATCAGTGTGTGTCTCCCTGCTGAGACAGAGCGAGGTATTTAACAGCTAAGCCCCCCCAAAGACAGGACACAAATTAACCACACACACACACACACACACACACACACACACACACACACACTGAGAGAAGCCCCCTAGACAGGAGACAAATTAACCACTTCCCACAGAGCAATTCACACGGGAGCAGGGGACAGTAAACGGCAAATGATCAATATTGCCTTTTTCAGAGGGAGCCCACACAATATAACACACGAGGAAACACACACACACACACACACACACACACACACACACACACACACACACACACGAGGAAACACACACACACACACATATATATAACACACGAGGAAACATCAATCCTGTGTGCAGCACGACATGATATTTTATGCTCAAATGAAGGAAGTTTGATCCTGTAGCTCCTCTGTGACTGACGACGTCTCTTCTGATTGTGATGCTCTTCTTCTTCTTTTTTTTTTTCCTTCTTCTTTTTTTTTTTTTTACTCCTCTTTAACTCTGAAGCTACAATGACAGGAGACAAACTAGCTATTTCCCCCAGAGCAACTCACCAGGGACAGAAGAAAATGAACTGCCCCAGATCAATACTGTACAGAGTCTCTCTCTCTCTCTCTCTTTCTCTCTCTCTCAAAAAGCAAATTGTGGAGGGAGGGAGGAAGGAGGTAAGGAAGGAGGGAGGGAGGAAAGAAGGAAGGAAGGAAGGAAGGAGTGAGGGAGGGAGGGAAGGAAGGAAGAAGGTAGGAAAGGAGGAAGGAAGGGAGAAAGAAGGAAGGAAAGGAGGGAGGGAGGGAGGAAGGAGGGATGGAAGGACGGAAGGAAGGAAGGAAGGAAGGAGTGAGGGAGGGAGGGAAGGAAGAAGGTAGGAAAGGAGGAAGGAAGGGAGAAAGAAGGAAGGAAAGGAGGGAGGGAGGAAGGAGGGATGGAGGGATGGAAGGAAGGAAGGAAGGAAGGAGGGATGGAAGGACAGAAGGAAGGAAAGGAGGACGGAAGGGAGAAAGAAGGAAGGAAAGGAGGGAGGAAGGAAGGAAGGAAGGAAGGAAGGAGTGAGGGAGGGAGGGAAGGAAGAAAGAAGGCAGGAAAGGAGGAAGGAAGGGAGAAAGACAGAAGGAAAGGAGGGAGGGAGGAAGGAGGTAATGAAGGAAGGAAAGGAGGAAGGAAGGAAGGAAGGAAGGTAGGGGGGTGTTAATGTGACTCAGATGAATGGTGTGAATGTAATAAGGACTCAGGTATCTGATGATGCAGAGCTGCTCCCTGTGTGTGTGTGTGTGTGTGTGTGTGTGTGTGTGTGTGTTTCTACGTTCATGATGCAGCAGAGGCTATTTGTCATACTCTAGTTAAGGTCAACCCGCTTACATGCAACTTTAATACACTGCAACTCAATATCTGCTGTTTCCATGAATACACTGGTTTACCTGGAGCACCACACACACACACACACACACACACACACACACACACACACACACACACACACAAACACACACACACACACACACACACACACACACACACACACACACACACACACACAGATATAAAGATACTACAGTGTAAAAAATGATACACACATCAGCGATCAGATGACTTTACACAGAGGAAATGATCCAAGTGCTTCTCCTATAAAATGTTTTCATACTTTAACAGATTATAACTATTTATAACTGTTTTAAAATATTGTTATTTTATTTTCAGCATGTATGTGATATCTAATATTCTCAAGCTACTATTCATTAGTTGTCACTGCCTTTACTGTCTGATATTAATCTGGTATGTTGTGTAACTCGTGTGTTTTTAGTTGCATGTTATGTATGTTGTCTTGTTTGTATTTATACTTTTTTATTGATATACATTTATTAAACTATATTCACTCTGCATTTAAGCATGAATCAGAGGATGTGACAAAAAAACATAAGTATGAATGAGAGGTAAAGGTTTTAATCTAATCTAATTTATTATGAAATAGACATTTGTCAGTGAGGGACTAAAAAAACTGCTGACATGATCAAATTGTTCTAAAAAAAGGTTGCTGATGGTTTTAAATGCAGACACAAGAGCATACCTTTGTAAATATATGCATAAATGAAGTGTAGGAGGGAGGGAGGGAGAGAGGGGTGGGAGGGAGGAAGGAAGGAAGGAAGGAAGAAGCAAGGAAAGGAGGAAGGAAGGGAGGAAGGAAGGGAGGAAGACGGAAGGAAAGGAGGGAAGAGGTAAAAAGGGAGGGAGGAAGGACGGAAGGAAGGAAAGGAGGGAGGGAGGAAGGAAGGAAGGAAAGAAGAAAGGAAGGAAGGACGGAGGAAGGAAGGAAGGAAGGTAGGAGGGAGGTAGGGAAAAGAGAAGGAGGGAGGAAATGAGCCAGCGCCACACATGTGCAGAGCCCCCTCTGCAGCTCACAGGCAGGAATGCAACAACAGCTCTGCTCGTGCACACTCCTGCGGGCGTGCACGTGCAGGTGTGTGTGAACCCTGATCCCAGTCTATATCTGCTCTATACGTAAAGCTCCTTCAGATAGCTGCTGTGTGATCTGGCTCTGTATAAATAAAAGTGAGATGAAGTGAATTGCGTTTACGAGCGTGTGTGTGTGTGTGTGTGTGTGTGTGTGTGTGTGTGTGTGTGTGTGTGTGTGTGTGTGTGTGTGTGTATTTGTGTGAGTCCTGAATCTGGCTGTACACCCTGACCCACTCCTCAGGTGAGTATAAATAGTACTGACCCCTGATTCTGGGTTTTCATGCCAAGGCTCTGCATGCTGGCCCAGGAAGACGTGACGGCATGGAGGTCAGCTGACTGCTCTGAGCCAATGAGATGCAGCCGAGTGCAGTCTGCTGGCCGTCCATGTGGAACCCAGTCAAACCAGTAATACTGCCAGAAATACACCAGATAACCCACCAACCACGAGCCAGGCTTTAAATTAGGACCAGACCAACTAATCATCAAGACATCATCAGATTAATCCACTAATATTGATTTTCATTTCTACTTTTATATAAAGCTTTGTAGAGATGAAATGATGAGATGATTATAACTAAACTGTCAGAACATGTTCCTTCCTTCCTTCTTTCCTCCCTTCCTCCCTTCCTTCCTCCTTTCTTCCCTCCTTCCTTCCTCCCTCCTTTCTTCCCTCCTTCTTCCTCCCTTCCTTCCTTTCCTTCCTTCTTCCTCCCTTCCTTCCTTTCCTTCCTTCTTCCTCCCTTCCTCCCTCCTTTGCTTCCTTCTTTCCTCCCTGCCTCCTTTCCTTCCTTCCTTCCTCCTTCCTTCCTTCCTTCCTTCCTCCGTCCTCCTTCTCTCTTTTTTCCTTCCTTCTTTCTTTCCTCCATCCCCCTTTCTTCTTTCCTTCCCTCCTTCTTCCGCACTTCCTTCCTTCCTCCTTCTCTCTTTCTTTCCTTCTCCCTTCCTCCCTCCTTTCCTTCCTTCTTTTCTCCCTCCCTCCCTCCTTTCCTTCCTTCCTCCCTCCTTTCCTTCCTTCTTCCTCCCTTCCATCCTTCCTTCCTTGATTCGAGGACAACAGGAGGGTTAATAAAATTATTATTTCATACACTTTTATACACTTATTCTCTTTCAATGAACCTTAAACTTAGAATAATCTGGAAAAAAGGCCTTAAATTTAGATTCTTTTACCGCCACTACAGCTGTTTAAAGGCTTTATTTTAATTGATTGCAAATGTTTTTAACTTCATCGTAATCTGTTTAATTGTATTTATCATTTTTTAAATCTTCTATTTATCTACCGAATATTGATTTGCATTGCTGTTGCATTTTAAATGATGATTCCTGCTAAAAAAGGTCCTTTGAGGTAAAATAAAGCTTAATAATAATAATAATAATAATAATAATAATAATAATTTTGATAACAAACTAATCAGTGTGACTCCTTAAACATATCGTGCGTCGATTCACTCGATCAGAAAGAAGAGTCGTGGTGTTGAGCCTCTATTACAACTCCAAAGATGGTCAATAAATCCTCCATCATTGTTTGGTCTGTAGTAGCGGTTATTAATATCACAGTCAGCACTCTCACCTATCACTGCTAACCCTCTCTGCCCTCCATGCCATGCCAGTGTGGTTGGCATGGAGAATGCTCCGAAGGCGCCATACCAAAACAGTTACGCCTCCCTGACCACAAATGCCAAACCTCGCTAATCCCGACTGACTGACAGCTACGTAGAAGAGGAGCACCACGGCCGCCGCACTGTAAACTGTAAATCATACAAGCTGTTTCATGTGAGGGGTTGTAAGGGAGGAAGTGAGCCACTTAATGCTGCCATCACTGTACGAGCAACACACACACACACACACACACACACACACACGCAGAGAGATAAACACAAACACACACTTTCCCTCCTCGACCGCACAGAGTTGAGGACTCAATTACTCTGCTTCTGTTCAGAGCAAATCTCACTAATTAAATAGGTTAAGCATTAATTATTCAACCAGAGAGAGAGAGACCCTTGACGAGAGGAGAGGCGAGGGAGAAGGTACCGAAGGAGGAGGAGAGGAGGGGAGGAGAGGAGGGGTGTGTGTGTGTGTGTGTGTGTGTGTGTGTGTGGCGTTCTTCTCAGGCTATAAAACAATCCTCACCCAGCGCAGCTAATCAATACAGGCCTGCTGGAATTAGCAGTTATCTTAAAGCGCTTTAACAAGAGCGTGCTGCCTGACAAACACAAACAATCATCCATTATTAAATACCAAAACACAAGCGAGGGGCCTAAGGAAGAGGAGGAGGAGGAGGAGGAGGAGGATGGGAGGAGGAAGGGAGGTGAGAGGGGGGGAGTTAAGTGAGATTGAGGGAGAGAGAGTGAAACAAATGGAAAAGAAAGGAGAATTAAAAGGTTCATTCTGGTTTAGAAAGAAAAGGATCGTTTCCATTTTACACTGAACTGTCCACTAGTGTAACCCAGCGTCAATTGGTATAACCAGTATTTTGTAATAAAAACATGATTACATACAGGAAAATAAATGTGTTCACAACATCTTCTACTGGTTGAGAGAGGAACTACTACTCTACTGCAGTAGACTGACTCAGGATGGATTATTTTACTGTCATGATGAGTTCACACTAATAGTAATATCAGAGCTGCCAACATTCCCGTTTTTCCGGGTTTCTCCCATATTTCACAGCCCCAACTTTATTTGTTAATGATAATAAGAAGAGCACAATAACAAAGGTTTTATTTTGAAAAGCTTAGACAGGAAGCCGCCGCAGCTCCGTTAGTTTAACAGAAGCTGAAACACAGTGAAATGTTTTAACTGTAAATAAAAGTGCAGAGTTTCCAGCCTGTGTCAGACGATGCTGAGTTTACTGACTAATTATTAAAAACCAGGAAGTGATGTGTGAACTATCGTCATGGTAACTCGCTCGGCAGGCTCACACATCTTCTGCTGTTTGTTGAGCAGCAAGAAGCGCAACACTGAAAAGGGCGCAGCATTTCTAACATTGTGTAATGAAATACACCGGTATGGCGCTACATTAAAAATTCATATCATAACTAAAATATAAACCGGTATTGAACCGGTATACCGCCCAGCACTAATGAAGCATGACAATTTTATTGCAAGTATATTCCAAACCAATCAAATTATTAAGGGGCGTAAACAACCTTCTGGTGCTATTTTTAGATTCCTGACAATAAGAAGTGTTTTAGGGGGCGGGACACGGCTGCAAAATTTCGTCCAGATAGAGACAGAGGGAGCGATTTTTGGAGGGGTGGGCGATGTCGAATGCTGATAGGAAACTCATGCATTTTAATCACTTTTTCTAGCTCGCTCCCGTCGCTGTGTGTCAGGATGAGGTGTAAGTTGCAACTTATTGCAGAGTCGCTGTCAACTTCTTACTTTCACTTCCAAGTAAGTAAGTTGACAGCATCAATTAATCACTGACTTTACACCTGTCCATCATGTCTCTGCTCAAGAATCCGCTCAGCATTTGTTCCTAATGTCAATGGTTAGATCTTGATGGGACACCTGTAGTGAGGTTAGGGTGGGTTTAAGGGGTCTACCCGCCCCCCCACCCACCCCCAGCCCTGAGAGCAGGGAGGTCAGCAACATAAGGGAAAGTCGGGGCTTGAACTCAGAGGTTTGAATGCCAATCATAGCTGGAGGCACACTGTCGAAATCCCCACGAGACCCTGAGAAGGCCGAGCAAAACTCAACGCGCCCCCCCCCCCCGGGAGGGACAAAGACAAGCAAGTGGTCAAAGAGGGGAGGAGGAAAGGGTGAGGATGAGGAGTTGGGAAAGGAGTTGGGGGGGGGGGGGGGGGGGGGGGGGTAGTATGGCGTCACTGAATAGCTCAACAAGACCAGAATAGATTGGAAGGGTTCGGGTGTCGTAGGCCGGTATGACTGAAATGGAAAGTTGGAAAGGCTGCAAAAAAAAAAAAAGAAAAAGAAAGAAAATAACATCAAGAAGATAAGGAGTCAGGTTTCCTTTCAGCCTTGGGGGTCGCTGACCTGAAGCAGGGCTGTGGGGTTAGGATGGAGCGCCAGGTGGAGCACACGTGATGAGGAGGCACTATCTCCATCCAGAGTGTAAAAGAAAAAGATATAAAATAAAAAAGATAAGAGCTTATAGTCATAAAACTTGAGCTGCAAGCGATGATCAGTTCACATGACCACACAAAAAATTCACTAACGTTATAGGAATATGGGTCTTGGCCTCTACTTGGCTCCAGCAGCCCACCGAGACTCGCAGCCAAGCCATCAATTAGGGGAATACGTTTAATCCCAACGGACAGCGGCAGGAAGTAGAGAAACAGAGCGAGGGTGTGGGTGAGCAATTACAGAATGGGACTGCAGATAGAAGAGTAGCAAGAAGGGAGAAATGAAGTGAAAGTACTGGAGACATAAAAGGGGGTGTGTGTACATGTGTGTGTACATGTGTGTGGTCTGCACAACAACATGAGCCTGAAGATCTCGACCCCTTTACCTTCACCGCTGATCCCCAAATTTGGACAACAGGGCCAAAAGCAGTTACATAACCACAGTAAAGCTCTATAATGAAAGTACAGCTGGGTATTACTGGAACATCTTTTAATTATTAGGGCCCGAGCGCTGACCAGCACGAAGCCCTATTGTATCTGTAAACCGACATGCATGGGGTGGTGAGTGCCCGTTCATCGCTGCTTGCAGCTTTAATTATTATTATTTTTGCCTTTATTGGACAGTTCAACAGGAAATGAGGGGAGAAAGAAAAGGGGGTATGACATGCAATGAAGGTTCCTAGTCGGACTCAAACCACTTCCTGTTTTGTATGACTGAGTATGTATGTGTATGGTTGCGTATGTAGTATATAAGTATTTTATCTTGACCTATTATTTTACTATTTATTATTTTTTAACCCTCCTGTTGTCCTCGAGTCAAGGAAGGAAGGGAGGAAGAAGGAAGGAATGGAGGGAGGAAGGAAGGAAGGAAGGAAGGAAGGAAAGGAGAGAGGTAGGAGGTACCTACCTACCTACCTACCTACCTACCTATCTATCTATCTATCTATCTATCTAGGGATGTTGCAGGTATATGACATGTGCTGTAACCATGGCTACAAGGGCCGCTCCTTAATTGAACAGCTTTGACACTAAAGTCACCAAGCTACCCAGGTTTCAGTGATAAATATGACACCAATGCCCATATAAGTAGAATCCATGTTTTTATTTTTCCCAGCATGCACCTGAAATTTTTCAAGATGGCGCTGCCTAGATTAGAAACTATTGGCTTCCGAGCAGCAGTCCACAAACCAATGGGTGACGTCACGGATGTTACGTCCATTTCTTATATCGTCACGGATGTTACGTCCATTTCTTATATACAGTCTATGGTTATTGCTCAACAATGCTATGAGTTATACCATGGCTGTTCATATGGGCATTAAAATAAATAATTATTTTAAAATGATCAACAGGTACTCTAATGAATTATTACTTTTTACTGAATCGATATCGAAGCATTTAAATCGATATCGAATCGAATCATGAGGTTCTTAACAATACCCAGCCCTAGTTTTAGATTACTCCACAGTTCAACTTTGGCTCTGCAAAGCTAATACGGAGGTCTCTCACTCAGCTGGCCTCTTAAAATGAAGATTGCATTATGTGATTAAATAAGGAAGAACAATTTATAAACCTCCCAGAAACTGACTCAAGTCATAAACATCCTCCATGTCAACAGCCATGCCCAGTGCCCAGATAACACTGCCTCTGCCTGAATGACCAACCATTGACCCCCACCGCACCCTCACACCCCCCCCCACCCCCCACCCCACAGACACACAATCCCTGCTCTACCATGTGTCCAGACCCGTGTGTGTGTGTGTGTGTGTGTGTGTGTGGGACATAATTAACATGCCAGGCACTCCTCAGACTCTTTGCTCATCTTCCCACGTAAACGACAAACCCCCGATGATTATTATGGTAACACATCGATGTGTGTAGACATATGGAAGAGAGCTGGGGGGGGGGGGTGAGGAGGAGGGGGAGGAGGAGGGTTGGGTGGGTGGGGGGATAGGGTTACTGTCATACGGTCGGGGGTACAGTGGAGCAACTATACCGGCACACTCTCCAACTGACAAAAGGTGAAGATTTATGGAGTGGTTCATAACAGCCCCCCCCCCTCCCCACCCACCGACCTTTCTCCTCCCTTTTTTACCAAAACAGACAAGCTTAATGCAACTTAAGACCTCCAAATGCCCCCCCCACCCCCCTCCACCACCCTCCACCCCAGATATAATGACACACACTGATATACTGATACATGGAAACTGCTCTGCTACATCTTAACTAAGGTTAGATGTTGCTGTGTGAGTGCTGGAGACAGTTTATTGAGTCGGACACTTAAAGGACTATTCC